>NW_018735384.1:0-24151 GCF_002204515.2 Aedes aegypti
CCGAGAAACCCAACAGCTGAGAGCTCGGTAAATTTTAAAGCCGAATCTCGGTACTTATTTTACCGAGATTTCGGCAATCCGAATTTTTTGCCGAGATCTCGGCGAACGTTACCGAGATTCGGTAAACGTTTACCGAGATCTCGGTAAAAGTTTTACCGAGAATCGTCAAATTATTACCGAGATATCAGCTGTTGGGTTCTCGGCGAAACCATTTAAGTGTGTATACTCGTTCTCGTCAATGATTTTCCATAGCTCTACGCGGTCGATACCATCGTATATCGCCTTGAAATCGATGAAGAGGTGATGCGTGGGGATCTGGTATTCATGACATTTTTGAAGAATTGACCGTGATCTGTTGTCGATCGGCCGTTAGAAGCCGACTTTGTAAACTTACCAGAAACTCATTTACTACAGGTGATAGACAATGGAAGATGATTTAGGATAACACTTTGTAGGCCGCATCACAACGCAACTCGTGGCATTTCTTGTAGATGTGGCATATGTGGGAACTTTTCGTGACAATATCTATGGAGATACTTTCTGAAACATCTACGAACTGATAGGAACTGTGTCAGCTGGAAGACCACCTCTCAGTGCTTCCCATTCATTCGCGTCGACAGGATACCAAAACAGCTGCCAGCTGTGTGCAATGTAGATTGAGCCCAGTTGAAATCGTTGCAACTGAACAAAATGAAAAACATAAGTCTCACTTGATGAAACCATTCCAAAGGAAGTAGACAATCACGGCAAAAGAATGAGGAGAACAAGATAATGATGATCTGCACCGAATTCCGAGCTCCACGTGAGCTGGCAGCGAAGGGATAGTTGTAGCGTTGCTTCTCGGTCTACTGCGCACTCTTTGCGCTTGGCTCGGCTCGGTTCTTAGCGCTTATAGCGCTCCCCCTCCAAACACTGAACCTAGAGCTGATGGGAGACCATAATTCTTCGACCTGACTCATCATCGTCATCAACGTCTTCAACGCAGGCGGTTTTATTTCCTACGCCATCACACCGTCGTCGTCGTCGTCATATGGGAACGGCTCAAAAGCGAGAAGCGATACAACACGCGATTGTTTTTGATTCAGCTCTTTTTTTGTTCGTTTGTCGGTTCTTTCGCGTGGTGCGCACTGCACCATCTTCATCATCCTTCGTCCGTCGTCCCGGTCCTTTCGAGACGCTCGTTTTCAATGTTTACTTTATCGCTTTAACCACACAGTCACAGTTAGCAGCGCCACCACCACCAACACCATCTACCACAATCAACCATCGGCTCTGCTTACCTATCTGTACGTCAAGGTATCGCTTACCGACAGTACGAGAACCGCCTGCTCCCGGGTTGGCCATTCTAGGCGAGGGAGTGAAGTGTAGAGGAACAAGAGAGAGCGCAAACACACACACCACAATCGCTTCCAGACGTCGTCCCTGCTGTAGAGCATGCGGTGCGGTACAATAAGCTCTGTATGGTATAGGCAGATGTATAGCAGCATAGCGTGTACACTGTTCGGCAATCGAGACTCCGGTGTGTTATTACACCCATACTAAACAAACCGACCATCTGATGATGGGAGAGTGTGTATAAATATTTTACACGCCGATGCTCCTCATGTCCCGCGCCGGGGTTTTGAAGCTGTTTTTTGTGATGACTGTACTTTTCTGCGGTGGCCCGGCTGATTGGAGCTTTTCGTTCGTTGATGTACTCGTCGGAAGGCTCCCAAGCGGCGTCCATAAGAATGTATTGGAAACTCGAGCATCGTCGTCTGTTACTGCAGACAGTAAAAATAACTTTCGGAGTAGGATTTCGGTGCACGCCGAACGCCGCTTCGTCCGTCACCTGTGTTGCTGTATTTACGAAATAAGCAACAAACGAGGCAAAATGCGCGTCCCCCAAGCTGGAGAATACTCGAAGGAGCGTTTAACCGCTCTTTGAAGAGCAGCAGACTTTGCATGTTTGTTATCGGCTTTTAAATCCGACTCGTTGCACTTGCACACACGTTGCTGCATTCGGGCGACGAGAGGAGGGATGACTACATCAGCTGAATGAATGCAGTCGTCGTCAGTAGTATTTATGGAACGTAAGGTAGGTTGGTTAGTTTGTTGGGTTGAATACGAGCAGAGAGCGGTGTTTGGTTGGAATCAAAACAAAACCAAACAAATGGAGGGAAAATGGCGACAAGGGAATTCGTATGGGTCTGTCACGTGGTTGCCACCATAAGTTGGATTTCAGGATTTTTTTGTTTCAGGTCATGTTAAACAGTGTAGTCAATTAAATTTTGATAATGAGACTTTTGCCACTCAAAATACGATTCTTACTCGACCCTACTTTGTTGAGAAGTTGTAAGGACTGTTCGCTTTATGAATTGGAGAGAATTCTGAGTGCCCTTCCAAAATTGAACTCATTTCGATCAAAAAAATCAATCAACTGATGGAACATACAGTCACCCCACAGTTATGGATAAACTAAGAGCCATTTTTCAGAATAAAATATGATTAAAAAACATGGTGAAGCTGTACAACACAAAATTATCTCCCTGGCGCTGCAGAATATTGTTGTTTTTGAAAATAAACCTCAACATACCTGGTGATTTACGAAAAAAGTGTCGATTTCGACAGAAATTGCAAACGATGTTCCACCCCACAGATGTGGAGTGGATCAGTGGGAGAGGAGGATCCTCATAATGGATCAAATCGACTTATATTATGGATCAAAACATTATAACAGCAATTCAAGCGTGTGCTGGAATAAGGGCGTAAGTCCGCAAGATCGATTTTCTCTTCATCGATCCTCTCTTCTGTGAATAAAGGTGACAGGATACAGGTTTGTCAGCATTTTTTCAGTTTCAGACCGCTTGGAAGCGATGCAATCTTGCGTCATGTGGTGAAAAACTGCTGACAAACTTGCATTTTGTTACCTTTATTCACAGAAGAAAGGATCGATGAAGAGAAATCGATCATGCGACTTACGCCCTTATTCCAGCACACGCTTGAATTTATCTGCGAAGGTAAACGAATGGTGTGCTGGTGAAAGCATACGTTTTGGCGTTTGTTTCGGAATCGTCTTATCCAAGGTATATATACCTTGGTCTTATCTTTGATTCATAACTCAAGCGTGTGCTAGAATAAGGGCGTAAGTCGCAAGATCGATTTCTCTTCATCGATCTCTCTTCTGTGAATAAAGGCGACAAGACGCAAGTTTATCAATATTTTTTCCCCTCAAGATGCAAGATTACATCGCTTGCCTAGCGTCCTCAAGTGAAAAATTGCTAATAAACCCGCATTTTGTCACCTTTATTCACGGAAGATAGGATCGATGAAGAGAAATCGATCATGCGACTTACGCCCTTATTTTAGCACACGCTTGAACTGTGGTATGGGTTTCAATGCCCCACAGTTATGAATCAACGCTTCTGGGATTTCCTACGGATGGAAAACCTATGTTTAAGCATATTATAATTGATTGCGATACTGCAGAGATTTATGGTTCACGTGGTAAAATGTGTTCTGCGTAATTGCAACTCTAATTGATGAGATATTCCAGTTTTAATCCAACACTGATCCATATCTGTGTGCTATCCATAACTGTTGAGTGACTGTACACTTCGTAGTTTCTACTCCGTGATCAATCAGGACGGTGGCAACAGCGAACCTCTCAGATGGAGCTTGAGTTTTAGCTGTTCACTATCCTCAACGTGCAATCACACTACCCTTAATTTCCTAGATTGATAACGACGCGGCCACGTCCTTAAGTCCATCGGGGGGAGTGGAAGAAATGTTGATTACATAGCCGTTGTTTACAAGAAAACCGGAAAATCTCCTGGCATTTCGCAGCTACCTTGCAAGTAGGAATGTTTTGTTAGTGATGGATGAGGTATTCGACCGTATAGATAAAAGATCAAATCGTTTTATTCAATTTTAGCGATAGATAGAATTGATGATGTTGGGCGTCATTTTCAAGAATGATGCTGAGAGAAATGCTACCTCGATGGTCCCTTGGATCACATTTGCACAGTAATTGTATCCTATTACTTGATACCATCCCTAATTCTATGATCCCTTCAATATCGGTGTTAGAGAGGGTTGACTATGTACTAATAAATATGTTCAAAACGTTTTTTTGAAAAATCCTTGTTGTCTGCATTACCTAGGAATCATCCGACCACGTGACTACGTGGGCATTTTAATGCACGTAAAATCTTCTAGTTGAAGCAAGTTTAGCAAATATTCTGATGTATAGGTTTGAATGCGCATCAAAACAACCATATTCTAATTTCTAGTGGATCTTTGGCAAAATATTAATGGTGGAATTCTTCAGCAAACTTGTTTTGAAACGTGTGTTGGATTAATTCGTCTAGTGAGCCCACTTAGTTCAAAAATATATGGGACTATGGCGAACCTTTTTCAATATGATCACTCTGGGATCAACTCCTCTGATGTTGAACGTATGAAGCAGAAATCAACTTCTTCGATAATTAACAGAAGATTGCCATTTTTTCTGAGATAGCACAAGTAATTGTTTGTGGCAAACCGTGGCCCAAAGAGAATCAGCTATGGATTTGTTATTCTAGAGTCAACTTTCATGGCACCCCTCATAGGCTACAAATAAACTCCTAAACAATTTCCTGAAGTTTGAAATCCACCCATATCGTCGGGCTCTACAGATAAGTACTTGTGACCAACAATTGACTCTCGGGTAACGTGTCCTAGAATTTCCACTCTAGATCAGCACATCAAATGAACTCCTAATAATAAGAACCACCTTTTGTTTGCAATTTTTTTGAAGTTATTTTTATCGAAATCTATAATCATACTCAATAGTTTCTGAATTTCAACGCTTTTGTGTTGTGTAGTCAAGCTATACCCATTCAACCACTGACAGACTTTAGTGGGCTGGTCACTCAGCGTGAATGTCTGAGAAAAGATAATTGAAAATCTAGTAGAGATGCATATAGAACTCTAGAACAGTTTTCTAAAGCTTTGCGAACACATGAGCATCCTGCAGTACAAAATTGCGTATGGGAGAGAATATCGTCGGAGTTGGGTATTTTGGATACGATTGGCGTTTAGCTGAGCTGCTGTTCAAATGACAAAAATAAAAGCATGATGATATTTACAATTTAATATAGTTATAATCGTATTAAAACATAAACCAATTATATATAATGATGCCAAAATCGTGCCAAAAATGAAAAAAGCCAAAATTGGAATTTTGTAAAAAACGGAAACCCACTGTAATGCAAGGAAACTGCTTCAAAAAAATGCTGTTAAAAACTGTGAAGAAATGTTCACTAAAAACGCTGCGAGCAGGGTCTGGGCCAGTTAGGACGAAATGACAGAAAACGAAAGATAAAATGTTTGAAATTTTGCCGATGAGTTATCGCTGAACTATTAACTTTTTTTTTGAGAATTAGAATTAGGAGATCCTAGGACAAAGATAACACTGTTAGTTTTCTAAAATACCGTTGACTATAAATATGAAATATTTGAGAATATTTATCGAATTGTTTTTGCAAATATATCATATTCCAGCAGAAACGGAGTATTTTTTCTGCATTCTAAAACATTTTATGGAAATATTGCAGTCCAACATATCGTATATCATTCGAAATCGATGTGATTGCGATACCTATCAATATGCAGAAAAAAGTCTCAGGTGTATTTGCATATTCAATAATTTTGATAAAATATTGTACTAATAATAGTAATCAGTTGTACAACGAACAGCAACCAACAATGTGTGGGGAATTTGCTCCTCATTATTATAAAATACTTCATGACAATAAAAAAATATAAATCATCGATACTAATATCATACCAACCGTCATTAAACATTTCCTATGAACTTGTTTTAATTATCTCGAAGCATAAAGTTGATGTGTTTGTAACAATAATCAACTTACAGCAAAAATCTTAGTGAACTACAATTTCGTAATCCTCATATATATAGTTATTTATGCAACAAGTTGCAAAATGATGATTTTTTCAGCACGAGTTGTACATTTATCCACCGAGTTGCATACAACATTTTTTGCTATTTCGTAAAATGCCGTTTCAACTCGATGAACGCTAAAGCACAAACAAACATTGCAAGAGAACCCACATGGGCATACAGCCATGCGTAGTTTCAATCCAGTATTTTTCAATCACGTAGGCTGTGACACAGTAGTACCCATGAATGTCACAATTCTTTTCATTCCCATCGGTATCCTGCAAATCTATATTCCCTATTAGAGGAATGAACAGGTAAGAAAGCACAGTGACTACAAATGCTGGACGATCCGACCCGTCCATCAGTATCGCCAACCTGTGTCGGAGCCTGATCGCACAACGGATGTAGACTCTAGTGAAGTGACTCGACGTGTAAACCAAATGGAAAGTCACTCCGCTCGAGTCGAGAATTGTCACCTCGCTATAGGACACCGACAATTCTCACCTCACACCAGACATAGAACAAACTTAAGAATAAGATGCAATTGTGCTTTTTCTGTGCGGCATGTAAGGCAAGACGAGTCGGTGAGGAGTCGACTCGCTTCCATTTGATTAACATTAGTCGCATCACGTCACCCGAGGTGAGAACGACTCGTCTCGACTCACACGCCGCGCACAATAAGCATGGCATGAAGAGACTAGGACACTGGGTTGTTCGGTTGACGCCTACCAAAACTGTACTGAAAAGTGCTACTTTTCAGCACCGAAAAAAGTGCTGAAAAGTAGCACTTTTCAGCACTGTTTTATTTGGTAGGAAAAGTAGGCCGTTATGTTGACCAACCTCTTAAACCCTCTAACACCCAAATTTTTATTTTTCGATTAAAATATTATTTTTCGTTATCTAAAATCGTTCTAAACACGTTCTGGACAATTATTTATTTTTATCGCAACTTTTTGAATTTTGGTTTTTGGTTTTTATAATTTTTATTTTTGAACATCCCCTAACTTTTTTTCATTTTTTCTTGAAGCCTTTTCTGGTTGTTGATTTTTGGCAATAATAAAATTTAAATTTTTGTGGTACTTTTAAAAAATATTACATTTTTTAATTTTTTTTTCGGAGCGTATTTTATTTTCCGTGTAACTAACGGAAAAACAGGTTTGAAATTATTTTGATACCACCTGGCTCTTCTTTTGTGATAGGTCGATCGTATAAAAATATAAAAGGTACGATTTTTTATATTACACGTTAAATTAATCCCGGGCATTTATAGGTTTATATAAGAATACAATTTTTCAAAACAATTTTTAAAAATACAAAAAAGTTTCAAAAGTCATAAAAAACTTTTCTTATATGCGTGCTATGAGTCAAGGTTTTAAGCCAAAAATAAAAATAATGTTGATTTCCGAGTTACGAAAAACTACACAAAATTCCAAAGTGTACCCCGTCTAAAGGCGGGTTGGGTATTAGAGGGTTAATGAAAAGTTGATTGATTTGCAACGGAATTGCAAAAAAAAATATTTTGAAATCCATGGGTCTTTGTTTATTGTCTCAATGTGACGAAAATCATCAAAATTATACCAAAGCAAATCTAAAGCCTTTTTCAACTAGTTCATTTATTTGAGGCTCAATCGCATTTTAACACTTTACGGAGCTAAACTCATTTTTTGTACTATCTTTATCTCTGACCGAAACTGGTTCTGGTGGCCTATATTGACCAACGAGATTTTCAGAGCAAAAATAGTTTCATATTCCGATATTTCATTACAAAGTTCCGATATTTTTTCCGTTTTTTTTTTAGAAAAGTATAGGATACCGATATACAATTTGATCATTAAAATGTTATGCGAAAAATAATGTTTAAGTTTGAAGAACAGCTTTTCTAATCAGAGTTGCTTAATATCAATCATAACAGCTGATGGTTGATGCTCTAAAACTATCAATATCACTTTGATTTGACAAACCAACAGCAGTGATGCGACATCGCAATCTAGATCATAATCACTGCAGAATAAGTGATCACGTAGCAATTATCCATGCTATTAATGTTTTTCAGTGACCAACACATATTTTCAAACTATTTGCAGCACTGTCAAAAATATCGTACTGATTCTCCACTTCATAGAATGAACTGTCCTTATGAAAAGATCAACTCATTGCTGTTGGAATGAACCACAGCGAGTTTCAGTCAGATGTCTTATCACAGGATAAAAACATTTTGGGTATGTTTTAGGCGGTGACCCCAAAATTTTGTACGCGAGTGTAATCGGGGGTGTCAAATACGGTTCTATCTCATTATCCCGAACGCCACCACCCCGAAATACATATCCCCGAACGACTCATAACTCCGAAATGACATTACCCAGAATTCCATCATCATGGGGCAATGCCATTTGAATTAATTGTAAATACTAGTATACCTGGAATATTCAAAACTCATTGCTGCGAACGGATTCTTTCGGAGGTCTAGCAGCAGAACACTCGTTTTAGGAGTAGGTTAAGCTCAAAGATTTTATTCTCCGATTCAACTGTATCACTACCAATTCGCAAAAAGAAGATAAGTATAACTTCAAAAATACTTTTAAATTCACAAAATTTTCACCATCGATCAAATAAGATTTGTAAATACAAATAATCTTCTACGCATTCAATTTAGTTTAGGTAGCTCACCACTCACCAGAACCATTCTCAGTAGGGGTGTTCGATACGAGGGGCTGTTGCGGCGAACACTCATTGCTAAATAAGTTCAAATGCTAGGAGATAATTCAACTTTTTATCGGCTTTCAAACATACTTTTTTCGAAAATTGTGAGAGAATTTAGAGCATTTATTTGGAGATTCTAGGGCTAATCTTTACAGATTCCATTTGGCAGATTCCTCAGTACAAAATTGCAATTGTTTGGTGGTTTTCATACATTTCTTGCCGTTGATCTTCGACATTGTACTTGTTAAATCACTGATCAGATTTCGAGTGGATTTCCTGGAGGATTTTTAATAAAATGTGGACACAACTTGAACATTAATTCAACCAACGAAATAAAAAATTTTCAAAGTTGGGATCTTCATAAAAAACCCTTACCACAAATAGCAGAAGTTGAACATCTACTATGAACCGTTTTGAATTTTGTCAAAACGTTTTTTTTTTTCTGTATTCTGACGCAGATTTCTTTACAAGCTGTATTTTTATTTCTACAAATAGGTATATTTCCCGCAGAGGCTTTGAAGAGAATTTGCATAATACTATGTTGGACCAAACAAAATAGAAGTAAAATCGATTATATGAATTTTGAAATGGCACAATTTCTGCACTAGAATTTGTTGAGTTCTTTTATGTTAGGTTTCATGTTAATACCCAGACAACCAGAATGTACGTATAACCAAATCACCTTTTGCGTTATGCGATGTTTATATGTGCAAAGTTTCACGTATAAGATGTCGCGAAAAAGGCCTTATGCGTACAAAAGTGGAGGCGATATAGTACATATGTTATATGATGAAACATAACATGCAGTGCGAGTGTATAGATTTCTTGCGAATTAGTTGGTACTCTTATGCGACTTAATTTGTGATAAAAAGTTTATTGACAGCTGCTACGGATTGATCCGACTTACTTTGTAAAAGTATACGGGACGAAACGGAATGTAAGTATCAACCTCATAAAATTAGCGTTTTGTGCGAGGAAACTCATAAATCAAACGATTTGATCCACCATGTAGTGCGGAAGTGATGCAGTTTGTACAAATAAACGATTTTGTTCGCATACTGCTATGCGACTTCTGGTTGTCTGGGTAGTCATGCCATTAAAGTTCGGTGAATTCATCCGTACTGATCTTTTGACATAATATCAATGTTTCCGATTTGATTCAATTAATCAAGGATATTCAATTGCACAAACACAATTAACTACGCACAATTCACGCCTAACGACCACACTTAGCGTTGGGCAATCTCGTGAGAAATCTCCCCCACCGGACCAGCAGCCAATAGATCACTATCAAATTGCTTTATCAAGCCAGGTAATCAAAATCCCATTAACAGCCAGTCATCAGCCAGACTTCTTGGGTGAGGTACACAACATCTCGTTCCAGATCACATCATTTCGCCTCCAATTAAATGCCTTACCGAAAACAACCTATGTGGGATCAGATCTGCCTGCCCTCTCGGGAAACGGTCACGCTCGACTCACCTGTAAAAAAAGACACGGGGAGAAAAAAAACAGGTAATTAGCGAAATTTTCCAGCAGCTTGGGTTATGCCTGCTAACCTAGGAAGGGGTGGGAGGCAGATAGAAATCACGCAAAAAAAAAAATGAGCATAAAATTGTTAGCGAATCTTTTCCGGTCGTAAATGATTTTATTACAACCAACAACGGCTTAGGCGCATCCAGCCGTTTATTGAATTAAGCCACCACACACACCTTCCATAACGTAAAACGGAGGCTTATTGTGGTTAGGTTTGGAAAAGCTGAAATAACATCAGTCCACCAAGGCACACAGGAGTAATTTGGGTCAATTATGGCCAAAATTGAGTTTGTGAGCTTAATGGTCTTATTGCAATATTTGAAATATACATTTGCAACTTTTTGAATTTTCTATACAGAAAGGTCAACTTACGAGGATAGGATTTGATTCATTTATGGACCTATTTAAATATTTTTTACTGTTCTTCAGACATAACCTAAATTTCAACATGTATTTTTGATTGATTTTTCCCTTTTTTCAAATTTGATATTATTGCAACGAGTTTGTTCTAGTTACTCTTCTGTGTCCCCGGTTATTAAGACATTGACGGACACGTACCCGGTCCCATCCCAAGTGCAGATCTTCCCACAGTTCTGCCACTCTCGGCTCGGGAAGATCCGAGACGAAATTCGAGTCCGGTGAGAAAAACACCATTAATCGAATCTCATTAGCCCGTTCGGGGTTGCGGTTTGTTGGCGGCGTGGATACTGTGGAGCCCTTGAAAATCGGGACCGAGGGATGGAAGGTGGCCAGGCGGAAATCGCTCAATTTACAAGCCGCAAATCGTGACTGAATTCTAGCCTCTGTCGCTAACTAAAGGGGTAGGTACGTTTCCTAACGACGGACATGTGGCGAAGATGTTCCGATTCGTTTCGAATGGACTGGTGGCACTTGTGGATGATCTAATCAAAAGCCGAAGCTGAGCCACCAGTTGGCCGGTGTAACACTTGGAACCGAGTTTTACATTACTTGGAACGAAAATGTTGACACGGCGACAAGTCTTATCAGCAGAAATTCCCAGGAACTGCACCCCATTGAATCACATGGAGTTGACGTAATGCTGAAAGCTGCTTCGAGTCGGCCGAATCAGCTGAGGTCATTCGAATCAGCTGAAGCCTTATCGCAGCTGGGATTATTCAGAGGATCAATTATTGGTGAACTCTATAATCGGAATAATGTGGATGCGATGAGAGTTTCATTCAGGAATTGATACGATGACATTATAATCAGATTCTTCACGATTGTTTCCTTTAAGGCTCAGGGGCACAAAACGTAGAGGGATGTAAGTGACACTTAGGTCGATTTTTGAGTTAAGTTTAATGAAATTTCTACATGTTTTCAAGCGCCTCCAACGGTATTTCCACGCGATTTTTTTTTTCCAAAAAAATAGAAGAAATACAATAATTTCTTAGAAAATTGGCTGTTTTTTACTCCCATACAGTTTGTATGGAATGAACAATTGCTGAAAAAACTTTAAAGTAGATTTTTCTTCAAACTAAATTTTGTCACTTACAACCCCTTAGCTTTTAACTCCCTCAGCTTGTTTTTATGTGTTTAAAACCAGATTTTCTTCACTATTCCAATAAGATTTGTATTAACTACTGATTGAGAGGACTGCAAAGCATTTATCAGAAAACGCCTGCAAGATTTTATGATACAAACAAGCAACATACACGAGGAAGCTCAGCGAATTCTTAATGAATTCAAATGATTTTTTTGTCAGTATACTGACACACATATCTAGTTTCTAGAAGTGAATAGAGGAACGCGGAAATATTCCTATGGTCGGAGTTATTCCGGTGGATCACTGGGTCAGGTCGGGTGGGAAGGGTACTGTGCGTTTGTGCCACCGGAGGTAGGCAAATTTCAAGGTTACAGGTAATGTCCGGAATATAACGGAGAGTGGTGAGGTTTGCATTTGATAAATCCTACAAATGACCCGAGATGCCTCAACACTTACGATAAAGTGGCCAATTTGTATCTGAACATCTGTGCCAAGCATATGGAACGCATTTAAGGTTACAATTATGTTTGATTTCTACTTTTCGAGAATTGAAACGGTTTAGTATCCAACAAATCTATAGCCGTAAGTAATCTGGAAAAGTATTTTTCAATGAATTTTTAGACTTAAATTCTTTAGAAAATTTTCAGATAGCTTTCTGAAATGTTTAATGAAATTTTTTGAAAGCCATCAGAACTGGAATATTCATTGAAACATAATGAATGCAAGCATTCTAAAAATTTCGAAAGATATCTTGTAAGTTTTTTGAAAACTATTCGGAAGTGTTAGAGAGCTAGGCTTCAAGTTTTCCGGAAAATTTTAGTAGATTTCCGAAAACAATTCTGAAAGCTTCCGCATTGCATTTAGGAAGCCATTTTGGAAGCTTTTTTCAGGTATTTTTGAAGCTTTTGAGGAAGATTTTTGCAAAGTTTCTGGAAAGTATTTCTAAATCTTTCAGGTAGGCTTCTAGAAGCATATTAAGGGCATAATGTTGTCTAGAGAATAGAGTCCTGAAATTTTCGGTTTTTATTGACTAACACGATAGTGTGTGCTCTTGCTACCAGCTTAGTAAGTTTTCTAGCAAAAATAACGGTTATATCATTATTCAAATTTTAATCTTAAAAAAATGGTCAAAATCTCAAGATTACTTGTGATCATGTTTTGACATTCACTTAGTCGACATAAATGCCACAGGGATTTTAATGTTTAACACTGTGGTTTTTGCCTATCTGACATTTCAGAAGATAAACGGTAAACAAATATCACCCAAAATTTGAGTTTAAACTATGGAGTGTAGCAAATCTCGAAACGGGAAAACATTTTTTTTTAACTCAAAACTACAAAAACCATTTAGAAATTGAGTAAACATGTGTTTGTGGCTTAAACTTAAGCGTTTGGTACAAAAACTGGGACAGGGCCTCAGGACCCTATTGCAAGAGATTTAAGGTGAAGATGCATCGAAGTCAAACCTCACATTTTCAAGAGCACAATCTAGAGAAGCAGACAGTGGTTTGAGCTAAAAACTTAATCGATTAGTCACACGCTGGTGGTCACCAATCGATTAAGTTATCGGCTCAAACGGCTATTTAGTTTTCTAGATTTGTGCTCTTGAACATTTGAGGTTTGGTTTCTATGCATCTTCACCTTAAAGTGTCTCCAAAGAATTCTGAACGCTTTTTCAGTAGCAGTGTGGCAGTTTAACTGCCTGGAGTAGCTGTATAGCTCATTTTCTACAAAATTAACTGCTGTATGTTCTTGTGTGTCAATCACATATATTATACAAAAAATAGTAGTCAGAAACAAAAAATCTATTCCAAAGTACAACGCAAACAACGCAAACCTCTCCAAGCAAACAACTCGGCGTTCTATACAAAGTATCACGATCAAGTGAAACCCCTTGAATCAAGAGTCCGAATGCTCCTCAACCCACCACAACACCACACTGAAACCCCCACTCAAGACTCGAATGGCTGACGAGCCTCAGAATGGAAAGACCCCAAAACTCGAAACGCATTCAGACGATGACGACGACGACGACGGTGGGAACTGGGAATTTTGACCCCTTCTTTGGAATGTAAATTATAAATAAATCATGATTAGTGGCTTCGTCGTCCGCCGCCGTTGTTGACTTGTCCATCAAATTGCACGCCTGTCCAAGAGAGAGAAGGATTTGTGGTGACCATTGTCCACCGGGTTGAAAGCCGATCGACGGATGACGCCGCCGCCAAGTAATCTCCCGGACGGATCAACCAACCAACAAACGACTTATCCATCAATGAATCGCTGCCGGTGTTGCCCGGCTGTTGACTTCGGTGCTGCGCTAACTTCTTCATGCTCGTGCGTACCCTTGACCTGCTCCATCTCTCCGCGAAAGAAACGTGTGCGCGGAAAAAGTGGGACCCAGAAATTATGCCCCAATGTTGATTTGCCGAACTTACCGTGGGCAATAGGGTGGACCATAATGATCAAAACTACAAAAAATATCAAAGTTATACCACACAAAAAATTTGAAATTGATTCTGAGCTCCCTCTCTGGTATAGTTACTAATGTGTTACATAGAACATTCATGTTGAAACACTGGAACTAATTGTCGATTAATATTATAAATAATATGAATTAGGTAAAAACCGTTGCAATCTTTATGTCCAAGATCAATAAACAAATTGGGAAGGTGTAACTTACAATTTGTTTTTTTCTCATATAAATATGGGCCACCATACTTGACAAACTTCGGGCGTAATGGGGTGAGGTTGTCACGGGGAGGGATGTTTCTGATTTTTTTGTGTGATCATCGCACCGCACTGTTGCAGACCATGGCATGGCTCAACGAGCAGTACTTGCTTTCGAGAAGGCTCTTTTGGGCTGCCTCCTTCTCTGGTGATTGATTTCGTTTCTCTTCTATTTTTAGCGGTCCGGTGTCGGCAGTGTTTTGGTTTGGAAAAGAATTTGGAACGCAGCAGCAGCCTCAGGTTCAGTGGCGTTTTGGATGGTGCTTCGAATGAGAAACAAACAACCGGTGAGGAGGGGGGACTAACTTGAACATGTTCAAAACAAAACATCTCCATCCACGTGAAGTTTGAAGTTGGGGAGTATTGAGGAAGTTGTTTTATTTATTATTTTTTGGTCCATGGTCCATTGACCTATCGAGTGAGGTGAAGCGATTTGTATTTTGATGGTTCGGAGCGAACCGGGAACCGGTTCGGCTCAGTTATGGTCGCTGTTCAATTACAAAAGTAGAAATTGGAAGTTGGTGGTCGTGGTTTAAGGTTGACAAATGGTCAGTAACCTACAGATGTTGAGGAATGATTTTAGACTGTTTAAAGTTTTAAAAACTGTTATGGTGGTCCAGAATCCAAGATCTATAATAATAAAAGTAGGTTGTTCAGTTGTAATAAGTTCTTGGGGTGTTCTTGTTATGTACAGCTATTTATAATCCTCAGTAACTTTTTCTGACCTTTGCTTATCATACAATATCTTTTTTGGATATAGTGAAAAAAATTCCCATCTAACGGTGTTCTACTAGGCTATATGGCGACCGTGACAGCTTTCTTCAACGCTACTAAGAAGCGGGCATGAAAATGTGATACGACTAAGGATGATGATCTCCAAGTTTGCGTTACATACTAAATAATTACATGAGTGAAGTTCAACATTTCAGAATGAGTCTTCGAAACGAAGTGGAAAAAACGAGACCTCTGGGCTTCTGCTTCCTGAATTACCGGTTCCAAAAAACAGAAGAATGAAATGCCCTTCAAATGGTCGAACTCATTTCTGCCACCTACATACACTGGGTACTCACCCCAGCTGCATCCATAATACAGGCAAAAAATCTCCCGGATCGATTTATCGACAAACAATCTCGGCACGGGAAAACTAGTTCATCCTGCATTCCAATCCCAGCGTGTCGACCTAGCCGCAGCCAATGTCGCGCTTATCACAATTCGATCGCCATAATTATCTCCCACTCGCTAGCAGTTTATCTTGTTCTCACGTTATTGCCATTACCGGAGACACCACTTCGCTGCTGCATCCACTAGAGAGAGAGAGTTCAGTTGAACAAGTTCAGCGCAAAAAAAAAATGTCAACCCACACGGGAAGACCTTCTTCCATTACGGAGCATGAATGCTTCTACCCGAGATGTTGTATCTGGTAACCGCGAGCCTTACAACTCCGAAGCCTCGCTTTGTCGCAACCAATCATGATCATCAACCATCATCAGGGCATTGCTTTTCAGACCACGTGGCTTTTCCTAGGCCCTAGGCTAAGTGCACACTCTAACCAACAAACATTACCCGAGCAGAAGAACATTGCTGTAGAAAACCAAATTAGGGTATTCAATACAAGATAATTTTTGAATACTTAACATCTGAATAAGGTAAATGATGAAATAAAAAATTCCCTAATATGAAAAAGCCTCCATGACAGATAAAATGCCTCAAATAATATATTATGCATTTTCTATGAAAACGAAACTGGTAATTGGTATTGCAATACTTCAATAATACACGTTAAAATTTCATATAAAACTACGTTCAATACTCAAGCAGTTCTCAATAGCTTTTCCAATACTTCAATGAGGTATTTTGATTTATTTTTGAAACAATATTTCTGTACCACCTGAACTACTGAACAATACCAAATCAAGATATAATAACAAAATTTAGTATTCACAGAAAGGTACGAGTTATTCCGTTCCTGCTCGGGTAGCTAGCCCGCCAAAGTGCCCACGACAAACATCGTTTGCTACCTTTGCTTTTGAGATCGGTTGTTGAACAGCTGGCTTGATCACCGGCAAAACTCGCGAGAAGCTTGGAAATAAAAACAAACAAACTCGAACTCGAACGGGGACCGGTGTAAGATCGGCGAGACGGCAAAATGGGGGTGGTAGGGAGCACGATCAATCCCCGGTCCGGAGAATGGAATGTTGGTTTTTGCTCCGTTGGGTACCTTCGCTTTAAACGAACACACTTATAACGACTGAGCTTGAAAGTTTCTATTGGTTTTCAACCAATGATTCTCCTCGAGTAACTGATGCATAGCTTTTGGAGTATTTCGAATATCTGAAATTAATGAGGAATTTGCCAACAGAACCAATAGAAAATTCCGGGGTAATCCATGGAGGCCTATTTTAACAAACTTTAGAGGCATTTCTCACTAGATGAATAACGGGACTTTTACAACAAATTCCTTCAGTAGATCTACAGAAATTCGTAAAATATGTTTTTGGATATTTGATCACAAACTTTTTGAGGCTAATAGCGACTGAGTATCTTATCAATAGGAACTTCAAAAGGCAACATGAACATGAAAGTTTTTCTAAGGATCCCTTCAAATATTCTTCTGGAAATGTTTCAGAAAATCCTCAGTCCACAAAGATTTATCGAATTATTTATTCCTTGGATTTTCCTGAGAATATGTCGCGAATCCTTCATGGATATCTCCAAAAAAATACACTAGAAATATCTTAAAAAGATTCTTCCAGGGATTCCTGAAGATATTCTTCCAGATATTTGTCAATAAAGTTCTCAATGCAGAGGTGTCCCGTGAGGAAATTTGATTACCTGTGTACTGATTTGCAGAAAAACTTTGTTTAAGTACTCATTGAACGATTTCATTTTTATTTTCTTCGTTTTCTTCACTCGTTGTTAGTATTTGGTTGATACGATGCAAGCCAGAAATACGTCCAACTAAACTAAACAATTAGAAGATTTTTCATCAAACTCGACTCGTTTTTGCGATGAAGCCCAAATTTCGGGGTTTTTGCAGCTTCCGCAAAATGCGAATTTCCATTTATCTCTAACGATGTCGTTCTAAATGATAATCTTGTTATTTACAGCTTGTTAATTGTATCACGATATGTTAGTTTTTGGACGATATCCAGCCTGGGACATATCCTTGTTAGACTATTTTTGATATTTACATTCAAGGCGTTTAAGTGAAATGATTGACTGTTGAACAACTGAAACTCACTTTACGCCCACCGCAATTTATCAGCTGCCGGTCCGTCGAGCAAGAAAAAGCTATAATTCACACATATTTTATAAATATTTTCATAACCACATAAATTTGATTTAAAAGAGAAGAGACAAAACATAATGAATTTGGCTAATATGTTCATTACATCTAGAATTTTGTTCCAATCAATATCGCGCCTAGTATGTATTGCGCGACACCCGAAAGGTTTATGGAAACTTTGTAGAACATCAAATTTGTCTAAAATCGAAACAAGTTTTAGTTTCTCCAGATTTCCTCATTTTACTAAAAAGTTCAGCTTTGTTGACCATGACTTCATAAACACTCAATTTTTTGGTTTTGAGAACTTTTTGAAAAATAAGCCGCACCCTACTTTGCAGTGCACCAAGTGCACCTTAGGACGAGACGCCTCTGTCTCTATGAACTTCTGAAGGAAATAGTCTAGAGATTTTTTTATGTTTTTGTTTAGGACTCTTTGAATTTATCAAGAGTATGTTCTTTTACAGCAGGCCTGCCCAATCGAGGGTCAAATCTAAGAAACAATATCGCACGGCGGGTAAAACTTTTTTTTAATGCAGCAACTAGGGAAAGTGTACCAGTTATGGCCATAGTTGGTTCCCTATTTGGCCATATGTGAAATTTTGATAACTTTTCAATTTGAAATCTTTTTGAATGTTTTGACATTAAGAATTATCTGAAATCTAACTACTACAACAAACAAAAGTTTTCAAAATTAAAAGACATTAAAGTATCACGTATGGCGAAATAGGGGAACCACTATGTCCATAACTGGTACACCTACCCTACATTAGAATCAAATATAAGTGATATTTTTTTATATATTGCGAATAGCTCCGGGATAATGGATAATGGAAATGCAGTTTTAGTTTGCAGATTATTGTGGTTGTTCTGGGAACATGGTACCGGATATCGGTCCCTATAGGAACATTTCCAGAACAGTATTTCTATACGGAAGCTGTCCCCCTTTTCCTTTTTCCTATCTATAAGCGTTACGTGACCTAATATGTCGGAGATTTTTTTTCTTGGTCAAAAATTCGCTGTCACGGTCGCCATGTAACAAGACAAAATACTGAAGGCACTTCGCGCCGAATCGTACTTTACACTGGAAGTCCTCTCTCTGAACAAGTACAACTAGACTGAAAAGGCTATTTATTATTTTGTCTAAATTTTATCAAAATCATCCTTTAAGAGAGGCCAAACATTTGTTCGATTTGAATAAAAAAAAATACATACCTACTGACAATTTTAGCTAAGAAGTATTTAGCAGTGACTAAATCTTAGTCCAACAATATGCCAAGAAACACACTTTTTATGCCAATGATGATGACGTAATCAGCATATTAGGAAAAATTACAAATGTGGTACAGTGTAGTAGATACAAAGGACCGAATAAAATTCGATCGATTTAAATGAGTTGTTCTTAGAAATAAGGTCACCGAATAACAATTAACATCAAGAGAACGAGTGGATAGAGTTTTGATTGAAATGTCAAACGGAATAAAAAAAGGTAGTGCTTCGTGAAGCCCAAGCAGGACAGTTCGGTTTTGCGTCGTCCGATAAATTTGGCTCACGGTTTCGCGCATGTTTTCGTCGCCGGAGATTTTTTTTTTCCTGTTTTCAAGCGTCTTGCTGGGTAGTGCTTCGTGAAGCCCAAGCAGGACAGTTCGGTTTTGCGTCGTCCGATAGATTTGGCTCACGGTTTCGCGCATGTTTTCGTCGCCGGAGATTTTTTTTTTCCTGTTTTCAAGCGTCTTGCTGGGTAGTGCTTCGTAAAGCCCAAGCAGGACAGTTCAGTTTTGGCGTCGTCCGATAAATTTGGCTCACGGTTTCGCGCATGTTTTCGTCGCCGGAGATTTTTTTTTTTTTTTTTTCCTGTTTTCAAGCGTCTTGCTGGGTAGTGCTTCGTGAAGCCCAAGCAGGACAGTTCAGTTTTGCGTCGTCCGATAAATTTGGCTCACGGTTTCGCGCATGTTTTCGTTCGCCGGAGATTTTTTTTTCCTTTTCAAGCGTCTTGCTGGGTAGTGCTTCGTGAAGCCCCAAGCAGGACAGTTCAGTTTTGGCGTCGTCCGCTAAATTTGGCTCACGGTTTCGCGCATGTTTCGTCGCCGGGGAGTTTTTGTTTTTTTTTTTCCTGTTTTCAAGCGTCTTGGCTGGGTAGTGCTTCGTGGAAGCCCAAGCAGGACAGTTTCGGTTTTGGCGTCGTCCGATAAATTTGGCTCACGGTTTCGCGATGTTTCGTCGCCGGAGATTTTTTTTTTTTTCCCTGTTTTCAAGCGTCTGCTGGGTAGTGCTTCGTGAAGCCCAAGCAGGACAGTTCAGTTTTGCGTCGTCCGCTAAATTTGGCTCACGGTTTCGCGCATGTTTTCGTCGCCGGAGAATTTTGTTTTTTTTTTTTTGTTTCCTGTTTTCAAGCGTCTTGTGGGTAGTGCTTCGTGAAGCCAAGCAGGGACAGTTCGGTTTTGGCGTCGTCCGATAAATTTGGCTCACCGTTTCGCGCATGTTTTCGTCGCCGGAGATTTTTTTTTTTTTTTTTTTTTTTTTTTTTTTCCCTGTTTTCAAGCGTCTTGCTGGGTAGTGCTTCGTGAAGCCCAAGCAGGACAGTTCGGTTTTGCGTCGTCCGATAGATTTGGCTCACGGTTTCGCGCAATGTTTTCGTCGCCGGAGATTTTTTTTTTCCTGTTTTCAAGCGTCTTGCTGGGTAGTGCTTCGTAAAGCCCAAGCAGGACAGTTCAGTTTTTGCGTCGTCCGATAAATTTGGCTCACGGTTTCGCGCATGTTTTCGTCGCCGGAGATTTTTTTTTTTTTCCTGTTTTCAGCGTCTTGCTGGTAGTGCTTCGTGAAGCCCAAGCAGGACAGTTCAGTTTTGGGTCGTCCGATAAATTTGGCTCACGGTTTCGGCGCATGTTTTCGTCGCCGGAGAATTTTTTTTTTATTTATTTATTTATTTATTATTTTTTTTTTTTTTCCTGTTTTCAAGCGTCTTGCTGGGTAGTGCTTCGTGAAGCCCAAGCAGGACAGTTCGGTTTTGCGTCGTCCGATTGATTTGGCTCACGGTTTCGCGCCGTTGTTTTCGGCTCCTAAGATTTTTTTTCTGGTTTTTGGAGCGTTTGCTGGTAGGTATTTGAAGGCACAAAGCAGACGGTTTCTTTTCGGGACGCCAAGAAGTTTGCTGTCAGTATCAGTTTTGTGTTCAGTCGAGGATGGATTACCAACTGGTGAGTTCGTTTCATTCTTGTGATAATACATATTTCTTGAAAGCGTAAACTTTTAAGTAATTTAAAACAACTTTGTATGGTTCGTCACTATAAGGTCGGCATTATGCTTTTTTCTTATACAATTTCAATATACATATATTTGTCTCTTTATACGTTATTAAAAAATTATCTTTGTAATTGTTCGACATTGGTGAATGTTGACGTATTTTTAAAATTGTACCATATCGAGAAAATGCAACGTAATACTCCATATGTATTTTAAACAAACTATGTATAGTTCGTCACTACAAGTGTCGCATTATTCTGTTTCATATAATTTAAAATATATACATGTAATTTTCAGTTTTCGTCCATTATAAAACATCTTTTGAATTGAGTAGTGTTTGATCCTTCGACCTGACACTTGCTCCTGTGGGGCGGGTGATGAGGGAGGATCAAAAATGGTCGCGCGTCGGTAATGAAGCGGTGAAAAAGTGATCGGTTCGTTAGTAGTGTTTGATCCTTCGACCTTGACGCTTGCTCTGCGGGGCGGGCGAGGGGCAAGATCAGACTTGTCGCGCGTCGTTCCGTCAGAGAAATGAAAAGCGCCGCGGATCGCTGTAGTGTTTGATCTTTTGATCGCGTCGCTTGCTCTTGCGTGGGCGGGGTTGACGAACATTGTTCGGCTTTAATGCGATTATCGAATTATTTCGCGAATCCGGTAGGCGTGATTATATCATGGCTCCATCACACTTGGGCAGATCATATAAAAAATACCCTCCATACAAGGAACATACTGTCTTCTAGTACTCATCATGACAAACAACATGCCTGGAATAAGTTGTCTTTTAATGAAGATGTTCCTTAGCCTGAATATTCCTGCGGTTTAAAGTTCAACCAGTAAATCTCACATTATACCTTCCTGCAGCCCCAGAGTGTTGTTGAAATTTCTTCAGATTGTA
Source organism: Aedes aegypti (assembly GCF_002204515.2). Lineage (NCBI taxonomy): Eukaryota > Metazoa > Arthropoda > Insecta > Diptera > Culicidae > Aedes > Aedes aegypti. Next base: position 21,812 of record NW_018735384.1, read on the forward strand.
AGTGATTTCATCCATTTCATCCCTTCCAGCTTTTGACTAAATTTAACTTTATAAATTAAAGAAGGGCAATTTCAACGCAATATTCACTAGAACACTCCAAGATAGTTCTGATGTTTCCATCTCTTGATATTTGATATCCAGGTCGAACAGTGTTGTGAAAAACTAAATTTCTCACAACTCACGCTTGAGATTTTTCATGCATGCAACTCAGCAGTCAAAAAATCATGGATGAGTTGGCTCACCTTTTTAACTCATTGTCTCGTATTTCCACAGTTTACTCACACACGGCAATAATTTCTTGTTAGTCTGGTAAAATTATGTGAATCCTTTCTAACGTAAACAGCAAACATTCGGGTTTCACGAGTTTTTGCCGGGTTTTGCGACTGAATCATTTTTTTACGGTTTGAGTTGATGAGTTGATTTTGCATCAAATCTCAAGCGTGAGATTTGCGAAGCAGATCTGAGTTTGCTCTCACGGGAGAGCGTATTGATTGATATTTTGAGTGTGAGTGTATCAACCACTGAGGTCGAACATTATGATATTGTTCAGATTAACGGAAATCTGTAATTCTTTAATTCTATTTCAGTAAATTTTTGTTTGAATTGTGAGCTTTTAAGTTAGAAACTTTGTCCGGATATTTTTCTAATGTTTTATAAGATTTGGTAATAAAAAGTCGAAAATATGAAAATCGAAAAACCAACATGGCGATATGTATTGATTGTTGAAATACTCTTCTTTCCTCGAATAAATATTTCAAAACTCTAAGGAGTGTATCGAAAAGCAGTCGCAAATTCAAAACAGTATATCTCAGAGCATATTTTTAAAAGCTTTTTCACGCAAATCTCCATCATGTCATCAAGTATTGAAGCAACTAAAAAAAATTGAAAAAATATGCAGTCTTAATATAAATACAACAAGGTTTATTAAGCATAGAAAAAAAAAATTTGCACACAACTACATTTTTGAAGTGTCTTCTGAAGATTCGATGATTTGTATTGAACAAATTTATATCAAACAAAATAGGATGAAAAGCTTATTCTATCGGAAAATATGTTTTACTTCACATAGGACGTAAAACGGATTAAAAAATATATTATTGCATCAAGAAAGCTCAATTATTGAAATAAGTTCGGTTTTGGAAAGTCACTTTTGTATAATCAACTTTTGAAGCTCTGTCGTATACAGCGGTAATTATATAGAGTACCATTTTTTGCTTTAAGTTACTTCATAAATATGCAAGAAACTTTTCCAATCAAAAAACAATTTCGTGTAGAAAGAAAAAATCAAACCAAGTCCTTAAAAATCGACTTTTTAGATTTTGGTATTTGTTCTCAAATGCTTGTTAATGTATTTTTCATAATATTTTTTTATACTATGTCATGAGAGTTGTGGCACAGAATATATGAGCATAAACAAAAACCATTTTTTTCTTAAAATTTAACACATTTATTAACATATCATTTTTTTCAGAGGTGTGCAAGATTTTCATCGACATCTGTTAGTAATTTGCAAAATTATCATGCCACTTTATTGAAACAATATCACCGTATCATAATTTTTTAAATACATTGTAAAGCATTTCTGATCAAAAAATGTTTGTAGTTTCAACCCAATATACCCAATATACCAAGACTGTTTTGAATGTTTGCGACTACTTTTCGATACACTCCTTATTTTTTTCTGCTTTAACTTTTTGTCCTCTTGTTCGTTCTTCTTTTGCTTTTGTGTTATAGATTCAATTGAAATTTTTGACATTTCTCCAATATTTACAGGAGCAAAATGGACCAGAAATGATCACAACCTGCAACACAATAGCTATTTAAACTGCCATACTTTGTTCTAAGATAAAAAAACAGTTCGAATCTACTAACAATTTTTCGAATTCTTGAGAAGTTAAATTCGTACATGAAATTCTAGGGAATATTGCAAGAAATCCATTGATTCTCATAATAACTCCACTGTCAAACATATGTTCGATGACCTACAACTTCCGCAATACCCGCCAATAGGAACCCGGAAATCCGTTACACGAAAATATCCACACCGGACCCGAAGAAAAAAAACACACATTTCCAACCATCTGCCACCGAAACGGCGCTTCTGACCGACACCGGTAGAGAAATCACAAACGGGTCGAACGAAACACCTGTTCGTTCGCTTCGTACACGTTCGCTGGGTCAGACGTTTTTCGGTCTGAACAATCAACCAAAAATGGGTGAGCTATAAATAGCTTAGCACACCTCCGTCGACCGCGTGCCACCCTCTCCGATTCTCATCCCCTGACACGCAAACTGGCTTATTCCCACCGAAACATCTCTGTCGTATCTTATCGGAAAAGC
>NW_018735385.1:0-29346 GCF_002204515.2 Aedes aegypti
AAGAGAATCCTCTCAGGATTCTGAAGAGAATCCTCTCAGGAGAATCCTCTCAGGATTCTGAGGAGAATCCTCTCAGGATTCTGAGGAGAATCCTCTCAGGATTCTGAGGAGAATCCTCTCAGGATTCTGAGGAGAATCCTCTCAGGATTCTGAAGGAATCCTCTCAGGATTCTAAGAGAATCCTCTCAGGATTCTGAGGAGAATCCTCTCAGGATTCTGAGGAGAATCCTCTCCAGGATTCTGAAGGAGAATCCTCTTCAGGATTCTGAAGAGAATCCTCTCAGGATTCTGAAGAGAATCCTCTCAGGATTCTGAAGAGAATTCCTGTCTCTCAGGATTCTGAAGAGAATCCTCTCAGGATTCTGAAGAGAATCCATTCTCAGGATTTCTGAAGAGAATCCTCTCAGGATTCTGAAGAGAATCCTCTTCAGGATTCTGAAGAGAATCCTCTCAGGATTCTGAAGAGAATCCTCTCAGGATTCTGAAGAGAATCCTCTCAGGAGATTTCATTGAAGAGAATCCTCTCAGGATTCTGAAAGAGAATCCTCTCAGGATTCTGAAGAGAATCCTCTCAGGATTCTGAAGAGAATCCTCTCAGGATTTCGATGAAGAGAATCCTCTCAGGATTCTGAAGAGATCCTCTCAGGATTCTGAAGAGAATTCCTCTCAGGATTCTGAGGAGAATCCTCTCAGGATTCTGAGAGAATCCTCTCAGGATTCTGAGGAGAATCCTCTCAGGTTGAGAATCCTCTCAGGATTCTTAAGGAGAATCCTCTCAGGATTCTGAGGAGAATCCTCTCAGGATTCTGAGGAGAATCCTCTCAGGGAGAATTCTGAGGGAGAATCCTCTCAGGATTCTGGAGGAGAATCCTCTCAGGATTCTAGGTAAGACGAGGAATCCTCTCAGGATTCTGAAGAGAATCCTCTCAGGATTCTTGAAGAGAATCCTCTCAGGATTCTGAAGAGAATCCTCTCAGGATTCTGAAGAGATCTCTCAGGATTCTGAAGAGATCCTCTCAGGATTCTGAAGAGAATCCTCTCAGGATTCTGAAGAGAATCCTCTCAGGATTCTGAAGAGAATCCTCTCAGGATTTGAAGAGAATCCTCTCAGGATTCTGAAGAGAATCCTCTCAGGATTCTGAAGAGAATCCTCTCAGGATTCTGAAGAGAATCCTCTCAGGATTCTGAAGAGAATCCTCTCAGGCAGAGATCCTCTCAGGACTGAGAGAATCCTCTCAGGATTCTGAAGAGAATCCTCTCAGGATTCTGAAGAGAATCCTCTCAGGATTTCTGAAGAGAATCCTCTCAGGATTCTGAAGAGAATCCTCTCAGGATTCTGAAGAGAATCCTCTCAGGATTCTGAAGAGAATCCTCTCAGGATTCTGAAGAGAATCCTCTCAGGATTCTGAAGAGAATCCTCTCAGGATTCTGAAGAGAATCCTCTCAGGATTCTGAAGAGAATCCTCTCAGGATTCTGAAGAGAATCCTCTCAGGATTCTGAATCCTCTCAGGATTCTGAAGAGAATCCTCTCAGGATTCTGAAGAGAATCCTCTCAGGATTCTGAAGAGAATCCTCTCAGGATTCTGAAGAGAATCCTCTCAGGATTCTGAAAGAGAATCCTCTCAGGATTCCTGAAGAGAATCCTCTCAGGATTCTGAAGGAGATCCTCTCAGGATTCTGAAGAGAATCCTCTCGGATTCTGAGAGAACCTCTCAGATTCTGAAGATAATCCTCCTCAGGATTCTGAAGAGAATCCTCTCAGGATCTGAAGAGAATCCTCTCAGGATCGAAGAGAATCTCTCAGGATTCTGAAGACGAATTCCTCTCAGGATTCTGAAGAGAACTCCTCTCAGATTCTGAAGAGATCCTCTCAGGATTCTGAAGAGAATCCTCTCAGGATTCTGAAGAGAATCCTCTCAGGATTCTGAAGAGAATCCTCTCAGGATTCTGAAGAGAATCCTCTCAGGATTCTGAAGAGAATCCTCTCAGGATTCTGAGAGAATCCTCTCAGGATTCTGAAGAGAATCCTCTCAGGATTCTGAAGAGAATCCTCTCAGGATTCTGAAAGAGAATCCTCTCAGGATTTCCTGAAGAGAATCCTCTCAGGATTCTGAAGAGAATCCTCTCAGGATTCTGAAGAGAATCCTCTCAGGATTCTGAAGAGAATCCTCTCAGGATTCTGAAGAGAATCCTCTCAGGATTCTGAAGAGAATCCTCTGCAGGATTCTGGAAGAGAATCCTCTCAGGATTCTGAAGAGAATCCTCTCTGGATTCTGAAGAGAATCCTCTCAGGATTCTGAAGAGAATCCTCTGGAGAATCCTCGAGAGAATCCCAATCCTCTCTCAGGATTCGAAGAATCCTCTCATGATTCTGAAGAGAATCCTCTCAGGATTCTGAACAGAACTCTCTAAGCGACCTGAGCAGAATTCTCAGGATTTTGAAGAAAACTCTTTTTTTGAATCTGAGGAGAATTTTCTCTGGGATTCTGAAGAGAATCCTCTCAGTATATTGTAGATTATCCTCTTAGAATTTTATAAATAATCCTCTCAGATTCTGATTACAAGCCTCTCAGGATTCCTCAAAGAATCTTCTAATGATTCTGAACATATTCCATTGAGGATTCTGAACAGAACCTTTTCAAGATGCTGTACAGAAACCGGATTTTCAGAACAGAATTCTCAAAAGAATCCTCTCACACAGTATTCTCAAAACAATCCTCTCATGAATCTCTACATAGGTCTTCACAGATGTTATCACATAATTACCCATCCAGTTTTTATGTGTATACACACAAATTTACCAGAATTATTTCAAAACTATCTTTATGGACTAAACTTGTCTAAAAATAAAATCTTCATAAAGGTTACCACAGGTGCCCCACAAAAGTTCTTAAAGAAGTCTCAACAGAAGTTTCTCAGAAGTCTTTGTCGAAGTCTCCTCAGAAGTCTGCGCAGCAGTCAGTTCAGTGTCTGGATGAAGTTCGGGATGAATTGTACTACGAACGAAAATATATCTGCCAAATTTGTTGAAGAACATTTTGTGAAGTATTTTATTGATTAGTTGAAAGAATTTGTGAAGAACATTAATAATATAGACTGGTAGTGTTTCTAATGTTATTCTTATTTCATAAGGAAGTTTTTATGACCTTTCTTCATCCTTCATTTTAAAATCTATCAATATTTTTCTGAATTTCGCATAACAGTTAAAATAGAAAATTAATGAGTGAAATCTATCACAGCAGAGACACTGCGTAATGCGAGATTTGTTCAATTTAATCGATAATACTCATATCACGAATCTTCAGACCCAACATATTCTATGACATATCAAATAGCCCAATTAAGAAATAACATCAAATTACAAGCACAGTTATAACATAAATCTCAAGGGCCAACTAAACACCTATTGATGGCTCTTATCATCTGTTGCTCATCTCCGTCCTGGGTCGCTCTGAAGCGCCAATGTTCATCGAATCGTCTTAGAATCAACCATTCAGTATAATTTATCTTAATCGCACCTTGAGTTTCCTCTGCACCCACTCACGTTCGTATCTTCTATTCTGCCACAAGAGGGACATTACCCCATCTTCAGAAAGACACGGCAAAAGACGGCATTCGTCGGTCCCAGGTTGTTCCATAATCGACGGTGTCGGGGTATTGTTTTTACCGCAAACGAAAAGCTCCCAATCGTGAGCCCGGACAGAGACATTTTAGTGCGATAAAATATGATCATACCTCGAGACTCCACAACGGCACGGAAATCGTTTTTTCTATGCAAAATAGAAAAGCACGACTTCGGAGTGTGGCTTACTCGTATTCACGGAGATGAAGGCGAAGGGGTTGTGAGTCGTTCTCCAATATCAGCGGGAAGACATCGTGCTGATAAGGGATCTGGGGATCTCTGGACGTTTGCGATGCTGATGATGATGCTGATGACTGTCTTCTTGTGGCAGGCAAGAACTGTGGTTGAGGAGAGACGACGATAGTGGGTGAGAAAAAATGACGTGTCGAAAGGATATAGAAAATGGTTTTATCACTTTCGGCTCTGGTCTCGGCGGGTGGTCGACGTTCTCTGGGCTTGTTTGCGTTCAGCTTCAGCTTATCGGTGGGAATCTTCTTTCCACATGGTAAAGTGCTGAAGAAGTAGAGCGAGAATCAGTGTATGCGCTACAGACAGTAAGGGATGATTAGTTTTTCTGTGTTTTGCTCTGAGTGAGGCAACCGCTCTTCCGAATTACTCGATGGTTCGTGCATGCTATCGAGTGCGGTGCGTTGGTTGGTTAAGTGTCTGGTTAATTTATTGGTTTTGAAACTTGTTCCATGGTGGATTGATGGCATGGAAAAACGTTTCAATTGGCATGCGACCGTAACCACGTGTGTGGTGGTTTATATGATCAGAACTATTTTTGATACACATTAAATTTAGCAAAAACAGTAACACATTTTTCTTTTCCTTTATTTCAGGTAAATTTTGCATTCTCCATGATTGCATCTCGTGGCCATTTCACTTCTTGGCAGTGAATCAGGTTAAGTTTGGAACGGTACTCCGCCTCGCAAGTCGCAGTTCCTAGCCGCGGTCATAAACCCACATGGCTATGACAACTGTTGGCCATTTCTGGTTCGTATTTGCAAACACTTTTCCGCACACTGCAATAAATCTGCGCAACATTCAATGCATCGCTTCGACCACTGGTTTACAGAGGTCCAGTTTGCTAAAGAGCTGTCAAAAAAGCTAATTTCCAAATATGTCTTCAATTGAAAAACAAAGTCAAATATTTATCTACAATATCAGATGGTTAGGAGAATACCAAAACAATAAAAAAATTGTTTTTCTCCGTGTTTCGATACTAAATAGCACCTATGTCCAAAAAACTTTAATTTTTGCTTCAAAAGTATCTCGTATCTTACCAATCGCTCAATGTGAAAATATATTGCTCAGATTCTATTTTAAGTCGAGGGAACCGATTAGAGAGAACCCCTAAGCCTAATTTTACTCAAACATTCGTCTTATGAGAAAGTTGATAGCCTCAAAATGTAGGGAAGCAGGTATTTTGATAACATTTGATTCTATGAAAACCAAAAAACGGGATCTACAACCCTGAAACATGCTCCACAACACTTGTCATGATCTAAACTTATCAAACACAGAGAATGCTTGTTTATGAGCATATATTTGTGAATCTGGACCACCGTGCGGTCTCCGGTCGGGATGGAAGATGAAGTTTGTTTAACGGCCTCCGCGTGTCGATGCTCTGAGGCGTTACTGCCGAATGCAATTCAGCATTCCGTCACCGTTGCATAAAGCTATCGGACCCAGAGACGGATGGACGCATGTTTTACGAATGTATTGCATAGCCATCATCATTATACAAATCAGGTTCTCAAACGACGAACGAATTTCCCCAACCAGCAGCATGCCTGCCTACGGAGCATTGTGCGACTCATTCTCGCGGCCAGCAGTCGTGTTCTGGAATGAGGAACAATAAATGTAGAACAGTTGCAATAAAATAGAATTATTGGTCTTGTAAACACGTTCGGCGCCGGATGATGTTGTCCCGCTGGACATCGGCGACCAGTTTGGACCCATTTGGTTCAGGTACGCAACGCCGCGATGATGGGTGTTTCGGATTTGATGGGGAATCATCTCTTATTCTTTTTTTTATTATTTTACTAACAACTACAATAAACTCACAGAGCATGCAGTCAGATTTTTATAATCATGATATGAGGACTTACATTGCTCGCTTTATCAGTAGAAAAACATTTGTTTCTTGTCCAATTACTCGTTCATGTGTACACAGCTTAACGTACAAGTCGAAGAAGACATTGCAAGAAGAAATTTAGGGCCGCCGGTGGGGATCGAACCGATGACTCACTATTTGCTACACGGGCGCATCACTTATAAGCTTAGGCGCTCCGCCGTTTTTTGGTGAACTGAATTTGATTTTATATATATTTGTTACATTTGGCATTTGGCTTTCTTGGGCTTCGTGGCCTTGCGGTTAGCGGCGTCAGTCGTCTAGGCGTATTGTGCCACGAGGTGTGGGTTCGATTCCCGCTCCAGTCAGTGAAAACTTTTCGTCAAACGAGAAATTCATCACTGGGCTACTGGGTGTTTCGTGTTGTCCGTTGCCTAATGTTAGTGATCGTTCAGTCTGTGCAGCCTATGGCTGAAGACGGTGTAAATTGTCTTTTTTGTCTTTTTTTTAAAATGCCCTCAATGTAATTTTTGAAAATTAAATGTTTATCTAGCATGAGCCCTAGACACTTAACTTCATCTGACCAATTTATTGGAACCCCTCTCATCGTGACAACATGTCTACTTGAAGGTCTCATATGAAGAGCTTTTGGTTTATGTGAAGTTGTGTTTTTGAAGCATTAGGAAAAATCTTCCATTTTTGTAGTATGAAGAAAAAATATCCAAACTTTTTTGCAATCTACTATAGATGGCACGCAGACTTCGTCCTTTGGCGGAGAGGCCTGAATCATCCACAAACAAGGATTTTGACATCCCCTGAGGTAACTCTGTAAGTCAGATGTGAAAATATTGTACAATGTTGGTCCCAAAATGCTGCTTGAAGAACACCAGTTCTTACAGGAAGTCTTTCAGATTTGGAGTTCTGATAATTTACATGAAGAGTACGATTTGACAGATAACTTTGTATATTTGAAAACTAAAGTTTTTTTTAATTTCACTTTTAAGCCTTCATGCCAAAAACTGTCGAATGCTTTTTCTATGTCTAGAAGAGCAAGACCAGCAGAATAGCCTTCAGATTTGTTGGAACAGATCAAATTTGTTACATGTAAAGTTGATGAGTGGTCTAATGTTCATGGCGGAATCCGAACATTGGCAAAAATTGAATTTTCGTTGATGTGGACCATCATTCTGTTCAAAATGACCTTTTTATGTAAGCCAAATGAAACATTTGTTAAATATATCAACTAGGAACAATAAGCTACTCTCTGGAAGTTTCTTGATGAGGATGTAGAAAATTCCATCATCACCAGGAGCTTTCATATTTTTGATTTTTTTAATAATAGTTCTCACTTCTTCCAAATCAGTCTTCCAGGAATTTTTCGAAAATGTTCTCTTGATTGAGAAGTTTTTTTTTAATTTAAGATGGTTTTCTGAGCTTAGAGCCAGGGTCCAATGGAGAAATGGAGATCAAGAGTTTAGGATCATCGTTTACAATCACGGATTAGAATTTTACTTCACATTTTGGTATTACAATGCCCCTGGCTTCCACAATGGAATATGTTAAAGTTCCAAGAACATTATCAATATCATGTTTTGTTTGCAAAGAAATGTAAACATCAAGATTACTATATGTTTCATATATATTCCAGTCGACTCGAAAATAATTGAAAGTGGAGCTGATAGGATTGAGAATCGCTTCATGGGATATTTGAAATGTAACAGGAACATGATCAGAAATCAAAATCAGTTGGCTACAAAGAAGACTAGAGTCTGTTAAGACCAAATCAATCGTGGAAGGGTTTCAAGAAGAGGAAAAATAAGTAGGTCTAACAGGGTATTGAATTGAGAAATATCCTGAAGAGCTTTCAGCAATTAAAATTCTGTCATTGGAATTACTTTGAGAATTATTCCATGACCGATGTTTGGCATTAAAGTCACCAATGACAAAAATTGTTGACTTATTGCGAGTCAATTTTCGCAAGTCAGTTGGGAGCAAATTAACTTGCTGTCCAGAGCATTGAAAAGGCAAATAGGCAACTACGAGAGTATATTTACCAAACTGTATTTCAACAGAAACACCTAAAGTTTCAAATGACGAAAACAGTTGATGTTTTATACTCCTATGAATGATGATTGCAACTCCCCCACATGCCCCATCAAGTCGATCATTACGATAATCAAAAAAGTTAGGATCTCTTTTGAGTTTAGATCCATGTTTCAAATACGTTTCGGTAATAACTGCTATATGCACGTTATTAACTGTAAGAAAATTAAACAGCTCGTCCTCTTTACCAACGAGCATTACAATTTAAAATATTTAAATTATTATTTGGATCCATTAGAAAAAACGTAATCCAATAACAATTTGATTTGTAAATTTTACACCTACTTGGACTTCTTCAGTCATAGTGGTGGCTTTGAACATTGCATCAATCATTAGATTCAATTGTTCAGTTAGAAAATTAAAATCAGAGGCAGACATATCACTTGAAGTGAGTACATTTGATGATTTCCCATTAGAATTTTCGGTAGACGAAGAGGCGGAGTAGAAGTTTCCTGTGACGACAGGGGTTTTTTTTCATTTTAATCGAAACAAGTAGAGTGGGTTCTCAAAATATGAATAGGGAAGGAGTTCAAATTATCTGCTACGATATCAGCAAAGAATTTTCCTTGGGTAGTTACATTCGAAATTAAAAAATTCGAACGGCTACCCAACAGATTTAAATTAGTTTGTGAATGAGCATGATTATGATCTACCTGATGGGTATGATTCCTAATCAAGCGATCGTTAACTGAAAAATGAGCATTGTTCGACACTCTACCAGGGAAATTCTGGAAACGACCGTTATCGTAACGGATATTACCGTTTATCTGCCTGGCACGAGCCTCGACGACTCGCCTACGCCAAGCCCAAAAATTAGACTAATGATTGCCCCCGCAATTTGCGCATATGAACTTATCGGTATCTTCCTTCACTGGACAGATGTCCTTAACGTGAGAAGACCCTCCGCAAATCATGTATTTAGCATCCATGCGGCAATGTTTTGTACCTTGACCCCACTTTTGGCACCGACGGAAATGAGTGGGGTTCTGAAAATTTCCTCCAGGTTTCTGGAAATGTTCCCATGTAACACTTCATCTTCTTTCTGGCGTTACGTCCCAACTGGGACAAAACCTGCTCTTCAGATTAGTGTTCTTATGGGCACTTCCACAGTTATTAACTGAGAGCTTTCTTTGCCGATTGACCATTTTTGCATGTGTATATCGTGTGGCAGGTACTCTATGCCCTGGGAATCGAGAGCATGTTACACGGAGACATGAGACATTGAGAAAGCCCTTTCCGAAGATTGGGTTCTATTTTTCACAATGATCACTGGGGAAAATCCAAGTCAATTTGATCTCTTCAGCTGACTTATAGTCACTTGAGAGACCTTTCAAGACGACTTTGAAAAAACGTTCAGTTTTGTCGTCATAAGTAAAAAAAATGGTGCTTCTTCTCTTCAAGATGTTTGTGAAGAAGTTCGCGATATTTAGAAGTTTCCGGCAAAACGCGACAGTCTTCTTTCTTTGCGATTTGGAAGGAAACCTTGATTCCCCTAATGAAGTTCAAGATCTTCTGTCTGAATTCCCCAATTTCGGAACAACTGATCACGATAGGCGGCACTCTTTGCTTCCTCACTTGAATCAAAGAGCCTGGGCTAAAGACTGCTTCGATTTGGTGTTCAGAAAATTTGTCTAGAGCATCGAACTGATTGCTCATTTCGATGGAATTATCAAACATTATCCATATCACCCTTGGAAGAAAGTTCGCATTCCGGAGAAACGTTCCTTTTTTCCATTCTTGCCACTTTTAGTAACAGTTTTAAATCCCACTTTTTGGAAGGAAGTTGTGAATTCAGAGATTCACCATTCCTTTTGTTTGTAGTTGCAACCATGTTTAGTGAATAAACGAGAGAAGACGAGATCTCCTAAGAGGTTTTTTCCCAAGACGGTGTCCAAGAAGGATTACCATCGCTAGCTTTCGCCAACGGGTCCAACGAAAAATCGAAGGCACGGGTCCAAATAAGGATCGTAAAGGGATCAATAGTAGAAAAAATAGTACTGAAAAGTACTGTTTTAGTAGCACCGAAAAGTACCGTTTTTTAATTTCAGCACTGAAAATTACTGTTTTTGTAGCATTGAAAAGTAAGTTTTATTGCTTTAGGTAGTTTTTAAAAAACCTCCAAGAGCATAGAGCATTCGTGTACGTACATCACGAAGGTATGATGCGCACTGGAGGATGACTTTTACTTAAAATTAGTTTTGCATTGTTATCTCGCGGTGAAATGATATTGGTAGAAGATCAAAAAAGTACGTCGACATTTGTAATGTCGAATTATTCAAAGGTTATTTTTATTATTATCAAAAAGAGAAAGGTTTGTGTATCGCAAGCATGAAATGAGCCCGCCAGTTGACAAAGCATTCTCGACTGAACACAAATATCTTTTGCACTCGAACAACGTGAACTGAATACGATTGATCTAGATTCCGTCTCTCACCCCGCAGGAACATGTAACGGATTCAGACCACATACGACTCTACTTGTAACAAACTCTGTGTCTGTAGCTGTAGCTGTAGCTGAGATAAAATAATTAATTATAATAAATAATTCAGCTATTTGCTCAGAGACTCCTTCACTTATTACTCCAAAGATGTTTTTATGTTCATTTAGGAATTTCTTGAAGGTACTTCCTAACATTTTTTTCTCAGGACTTCCTCAAAAATTCTTTGGGAACTTAATGAAAAAATCCACAAAAAATCATTTAGAACTTCTTCAAGGAGTGTTGATTAAAAATCCACAAAAAATCATTTAGAACTTCTTCAAGGAGTGTCTGCGAGGAATTATCATAGATATTTTCCATGGAAATAATGGAGAAATTGCTGAAAAAAATCCTGGAGTAATAAAGACAATCCGAAATCAATTTCTGATGAAACACCAAGAAATTCTTAATGAACTCGATGATCATCGGAATAATATCAACTTGAAAATTTTCTAGAGGATTATCTAGATAACTAGATTGGAAAAATATCTAATCGAATCTCTGTATCAAATGGCGAGGTTTTTTTTAAGCAAAAATGAAATGAAGATATAAGTGAAAAACTATCGAGGAATTTACTGAAATATTCACTGCTATGGAACCATGAACAAACTTTTAAGAAATTCATAGTCTTTTATATGAGGAATGACACAGGAAGTACTCGGATGAAATGCTGACGCTATTCGGAAATTTCTGTAGGCACTTTAAGAGGTCTTATTGCGCAATTTCTTAATAAGTGTTTAGTTGTTTTCTTGGAAAAAATCCTAAAGGAAATTTTGCAATAATTCCTAGGAATAACCGTGGCTGAATTCTTGAACGAATTGGTATAAAATTGACTTGAATAATAACTGAAAAAATGCGTGGAAGCTTCGGTAAGAAATTCTTTTGGATAATTTGAAAAAAGGGAATACATTTTAGTGGAGTTTCTTTCCAGTAGGAATCTTACTAAGATCTGCCACAGTTAAAAGGAGGAATCGGTTAAAGCATTGATGGAAAACCTCTGAAGAAAATCAAAGTGTAGTCACTAGCATTCAGAGCATCCCTCTGGATGTTTTAGATTCCTTGTCTTGTTTTTGGGTCGTATACAAATTATTCTCCACAGGTAAAACCCTAACTCCATGACTTAATCCTCTAGAATTGCATAACCCCAATTCGTCAGCCATTTCAAACCAATCCGTCAAAATGTAAGCAGATGTATTTGTTACAATTGTGCCTCTAAACCCTTTTTCAATTTCTTTCATGATAAACCCCATGAATAGAATCCATACATTTATCCTTTCCGCATATGCCGTCTTTCATCCTCACAAATCGTTCAACTCCGACAAAGAGGATGCCAATATGTTACCAGAGCCTGATTTGCGGTGAGGGTGTGGCTGCCTGTCGTCGACAAATCAACGCAACCTGTAAGCACCAAAGTGCCATTTCACGCAATCAGATTCCTTGAGATTTGCCACCATTCGATCCAATTTTGGCCGCCCACCGCCACCACCGTCGATTGAGATTTGTGACGACTTTGTCGCAACCTCTATTGATAGGTGGGGTTAAGGCCCCGGAAGTGTTTATTTCCTGGCAGCTTTCCCGGAGGCTGCTGCTCCTGCCACAAACACTCATCCATCTCGCACCTGCCAAAGGGTGCGAATTACGTGGCTTACCCCTTGATCTGCCCTGCCTTCGCTTGGATTTGCCAGCGTTCCTCGTTTGATTATGCCGGAAAATCTCTGTGCTTTGCACTGGCACACACAAACCAAAGGAAAACAGATGTTATTGTTAGAACAATTTCCTTTTTAATCCGTCGTCATCATCATCTGATGGGCACGTTGCACGAAACACGGTTATTTGCGACAAAGGCTACAGGAGGCTCTAGTGTGAAACGTCACACATGAAGGAAAACGGTGCACGCGCCTCTGGTGTGATCGATGGAAATTCCGTCCGTGTCACGTCTGTTTGTCTGTGCACAAACGTTCGCCTGCCACTTTGCGCCGCTATTGGCATCGAGCCGTGTGTCGATCAAATATGAAGATATATGAGTTTTCCGATTTTCCTTCTGTTACCCGCAAAGCTATCGAAACACGTCTCGCACGTCTGTGTGTAAAACTGATTGAACTTACTGCTGCTGCTGCTGTCGTCGACCAGACCACCAGTTTTCCCACGCTGGCTGCAGCCCGGGCTTCGACTTTTACCGAGCAAACGGCAGCCTGTTTAATGCATCAATAAAAAAAAGTGAAAGCTCCGCAATAAAAGCAGCTATCCACCATTACAATTTGTGACAAGTTCTATGAATAATTAAGTTTTTCTGAAGTGGTACCGGTAATACTAGGAATTTTTTCGATTTTAGGTGAAAAATTGTACACTTATCACGTATACTTTGCATTTGGATTAAATGGAAAAAATAAGTGTAATTTGTGAGAAAGTTTCACGTCTTCTCAGTGATAATCGAACTCACGATTGACATGAAAGAAATACCTTCATTTATCATGGAGTAGGTATTAATTTTCTATGTTCCATTTTTAATTTCTTACTATTCGCAAAAACTTTTTGCCCTAGCAAATCCAGCCCAGCAAACACACATCACAAGTTGCTTTATCGTGATGGGATTGTCACACGAGAGTGCGGAGTGGGAGGCACAAGAAAAATCCAGACGTCGTCACCACCCCGACAAATCAGCTCCTCAGAAATCAAAGAGAAGGGAAATTTGTGACATTTGATACACGATATGAATAAATTATACTTTCTCGATTGACGTGAAATGTTTTTCCTTCGCTCACCGCTCGGGTGTGAATTCTGAATTTTAATGTTTGCGAGGGCTGAACGGATTTTTCGATATGTATACACACATATCTCTTGACGCGGGAAATGGGGATGTTTGTCGCTTGATAACGACGTTTGGGATTGGTTGGTTTGGTGCAAATTCAAAGAACACACTCGGAAAACCACTGAATTTCAATTATGTGGCAGTAGATGGGTAGGTACTGCACGCTGCCGAGAGTGCGAGAAAAAAAGCCGTCTCAATCGATTCCTGTGAAGTGTGAAATTTCAATCTGCGTACATTTTAGGATGTTTGATTTGGCACAAGCGGCAACGGAATAACGATTGATGTTCAAACAGTAGCAAGGGGAAATTATTTTTCCTTGGAATGCTGATGAGTGGTGTGTAAATAGGCATGATCATGAGCAAAATATTTCACTGCATGATTTAACTGAAATTTTAGATTTTCCATTGAATTGAACAGTCCAAATAAGTTAGGAATTTTGCAGCATGAAGATATAAAAAATGAATCTGTATGGCAATAATATTAACAGCTTCTAGTTTCTGAAAATATATAGACTTTTTTAACAGTATATATTCACAATGATTGCATTCATGCCAGTAAACATAAGGATTTACTTTACACTTGGAACTATTTAATGTCTTTATTAGTAAAGGGTAGTCGCAGAGATAAACGTTCGTTAGCGTCGTCCATAATTGAATGTAGACTTTATGGAGAGAAAAGTTTTTGATATTGAGTGAGAATTTGGAGAATTAACAGAGGCAATAATTAGAATTACAAGAAATGCCCTGAAGTTGCTGTCATTACAAGACTTTTATGTAAAAGGCATATAACATATATTTGCAAACCAAAACTATTTCCATTTTACTTCTTTAAAAATTCAGGTAACAGAGGTTTTTCTCGGCTTCCGTAGCATTAATACATTTCAGAAACCCTTTTTGAAACTCCCAAAAGGGATTCAAAAGACTTTCATAAAGGTACTCAAGTGGTCCTTAGAGGTCCAGTAGTTCCCAAAGAATGTTTAAAAGAATCCTAGGGGATCTTGTGCAGTTTTCAGGAACTGCTTAAGATTCCCAAATGATTGACAAAGAGTTACTAGGATATCCCAAAACATTTCAGAAGAATGATATACCATGTTTTATAATTAATTTTGGCCCAAGCTGTTGGAAAAATAAAGTATTTGGTTGTTTTCATAGATTATTCTGCCTTCTTTAAAAAATGGCTGTTTTTTCTGATTGTATTTAAAAAAGTGATTTGTACTAGTGTTATTATAACATATAATATGTGTTATATTCTCAAAACAAATCGATGTAATTTGTTGTGTTTCTTTCATAGCATATTCTCCATTCTTTTGAACATTGTCTGTTCTTCCTAGGTTTATTGTCTTCGTCTTATTAAGAATAATGAAACCGAATTACACATGATAAGCCCGCTTCTCTTTAATGAAATCTTTAGAAGATTTGCAACCAAAGCGGAAGGGCTACAAAATATTAAAGCATGTGAGCACTAGGGTGGCCTGTATTAATCAAACTACACATATCTTAAGTTACATCCTCCAAAGCAAGAAGCTACTGTGAAAATTAACCCGGAATCCATCAACTCTAAGGAGGGGCTGAACGAGTTTGAGTTGACGGATTCCACTCTTATTTTTAGAGCTGCTTCTGGGGATCCAAATGAACTAATTTGGGGTGTAACTAACATGAGATTTTTTCAAGTTGATTTTTTCCATAAAGGAATGGACCATCCTAATAGGAACATTATACAGTCATCCCTCCATGAGTCGATGTTCCATTACTCGATATCGACTCATAGAACCATACTAAAAACATAAAATCATGGTTACTATGATGGTCCCTTCAAACAGCTTTCCAAAGAATAGCTGTTCCATGACTCGATATTTCCATGAGTCGATGGTCCCTTCAATATCGACTCATGGAGGTTTGACTGTACATTATTATTGTCTTGCATTTAATTTCAGTACAATCCAATAAAACTTGTCGTAATGTCATGAGAATCGTCTGTAAGCGTGTTTAAATGCTAAAAATCCCCGAAAAATGGGTGATAAATATTCAAATCAACCTTCTCTTTCGAAAACACCCACCTGCACAACTTGAACTAGACACTCTGACATCTTGTGAACACTAGGATAACGTAACGTGTTAGTTGATTTTTGACTCACCAGAGCATCTACACTTCTATTACGCTCTTGACGTTTTCCCGCTCTGTACTCATGCATTCTGCGCAGTCTGCCAGCGGTTTGCTCTTGCATATTGAGCAGACTGCTTTTTTATCTTCCTCCGCTTCTCGCTTCCTTCTGCTCCTGACTTCAACCCAGCGTCGGAGGTTGTCACCGACTACTAGATAGACGTTCCATCACCATATGATTTGCCAGATTCAAATGTCAGGATCGCTTACAATTTTATTTAAAATTCTGTGTGCATTGAAGTCCTGTCCAAAAGCAGCCACCACCTTGCTTCGTTCCGTATTGAACCTCGGGCAGTCGAAGACCACGTTTTTCCGGCATTTCATCTCTCTCATTAAACACGAGACGGCGACAGCGCTTGGCCGAACCGATGCGAATACGTTTTGAAGCAACCGTGACCTGGCAGGTTTTGTTGTCAGGTGGAAGTTCACTTCGCACATGCTCCCTGTTTACCCAGGTCGACACATTCGAGATGAGTCTATGGCTCCACATACCTTTCTCAGAGGCATCCCATTCATGCTGCTACTTGACCTTGATCTTCGCCAATTTCCTCACCTGTCTAGTGCCTCTCTGCTGATAACACTCGATGTCTTCTCCCAGGGTGATGCAACTCAGAATCACACATACTGCCTCCGATGATATTGTTCTGTATGCGCTTACTACTCTCATGGCCATGAGCCGGAACGTGCTGTTGAGCTTGTTCCGATTGCGCTTGGTTTGCATTGCTCCACCTCATGCTGGAACTCCATATCTCAGTACCGACGATGATACGCTAGTCAGAAGACGCCTCCTACTGCTTCTCGGGCCATGAGCGTTCGGCATGACCCTTTGTTAGTGCGTTGGTCGTCTTAGCCGCCTTCTCACATGCATAGTCGACGTGGCTGTTGAAGTTTAGCCGATCGTCTATCATCATGCCCAGATGTCTGCGCGACCGCTGTGATTCTATGACATGTCTCCCGACGGTAATCTCAGCGTGTTGAAACCGCTTTGCGAATTGCTGACTAATAGCACCTCCGTTTTGTGGTGGGCTATCTTTAGCTTAACTCCATTCATCCATTTCTCGACTGTGCCAATTGCCTCCGTGGCTAGCACTTCCACTTCCTCCAGCGTTTCGGCCTATTACTATTAGGACGATGTCATCAGCAAAGCTGACGATCTCGACACCCATGGGTAACTCCAATAATAGGACCCTGTCGTACATCCCATTCCACAGCGTCGGAACACCCCACCCCCCTTAACTCCTTTCGGCCAGCGTCGGTTGCATACACAAACACCCGATTCTCGAAGTAGCTTTGCAGAATCCAGCACAGATAGTCAGGAATCCGCATGTCATACAGCGCTGTAGCGATAGCCGCCTCCTAACTGGCGCTGTTGAACGCGTTCTTCACATCTATCGTGACCACGGCGCAGTAACGATCACTTCTACGCTTTTGTTTCAACGCTTTCTCGGCCTTCTCGAGTACTGTCCGAATTGCGCCCACCGTCGACCTTCCTTTCCGAAATCCAAACTGCCTTTCTGATAGTCCGTTCTCACTCTATGTGCATTTCATCACCCGTTCCGAGAGTTTACCGAGTGTATCCAGTAAACATATAGGCCTGTATGATTCTGGATCCCCGGGCGGTTTTCCTGGCTTCGGCAACAGTACCAGTTTCTGAATTTTCCATATTTCTGGGAATTGACCTTTGTCCAGGCATTTCTGCATAACCGTCCTTACCATATCTGGATACGCAAGGACCGCTGCTTTGAGTGTCACGTTGGGTTGATTTTCGCCATTATTACTCGGTAAGCATTCCCCCAAGGATTAGCATCAGCTGCTCGGCACAGCTCTTTGAAGCAGTTGGACTTGCTCAGCTTAATCCCTCGTTTGAAAGCCGTTCTGCCCTTGCTGGAACACAATTCTTCGCTGTTCTCGGACTTCCTCGTACCTCGCTCTCTAATATCATCTCCTCGCTTTCAGACAAGCGGCGCGAAGAGTGCAGAGTGCCTCGTTCCACCAGTATACGGGACGCCGGTTGTTTGATGGCCTCCGTTTTCTTGGCATTGTTATGTCACACGCCCTGACCATCGCCCTTGTCAGCTCCACCGCAACGAGATCCGGGATATCGCTGTCTACACGAAGTGCTTCGACGAAAAGGTCCTTGTCGAAGGCCTCCGTCTTCCACTGCTGTACGATAGTTGTGGTTCTCCAGTTCATGTTGCCCGCCAGCAATGGGCTACAGTGATTCCCAAAGTGGGCGAATTCGCCCCCCTGGGGGCGATTTTCAGGCAAAAGGGGGCGAAAATTTGTAAAACAGAATTTGGGGGGCGAAAAATTCAGAAAGGGGGCGAAAAAGCTAACCCAAGAGCATTTGGAAATAATAACTCATAACCTTTGGAGGACACACATCTCTAAGCTTAACTATTTCCAGGACCTTAGATCCCTAGATCGTTATATCTCTAATCATGGTAATTTTAAAATTATGATATACAAAACTCGATGAATGTCAAACACAAAATATTTGTGCTATGCATTTAGGTTTTTTAAATATCATGTGAGTTTCAAAAATTTTGTCGGTATTTGAGAATTCCCGAGATCGGAATGATTAGTTCACATTTTTGATAAATACCCAATATATCATATGAGAATTTTTGATAAATACCCCAATATATCATATGAGAATTTTTTGCCGGGACCTTTAAGGATAGGAAATATTACCTTCCTGTAATGGCATCCAGCTTTTTACGGAGAAAAAAATACAGCAGCAATTTTTATGTTTCGATTGCACTCATTCTTATCAGTTCTTGTGATACAAATCATTTGAGGAACAAATCTTGAAAAATTTAGCGGATAAAAATCGGGATACAACGGTAAAACCACTTGATGCGGAGGACAAAAAACACTCTATTAAAAAAAGGATTTGAAGATATATCAGAGATACGTCGAATTTGAATCTGCAGAACGTCCAAAAAATCTGAAATTTTCTTGGTGTTGGTAATTGCAGCAACTTTAGAAATAGAAGATATGAAGCAGGTTATGAAAAAATACTATGAAATCATATATTTTTGAATCATATTACATATACGCACCAACTTGTAGCGTATTTTGGGGGAGGGCGAGACTCTCCAAAAACGCAAAATTGCAAACAAAATCAATGCAATTCACACAAATATGACACATTTATATGAAAAGAAGTGCGTTTGCTCGGAAAAACATTACATTTGGATCAGTTTTGAAGAGCTTCGCCCCCAGCTTCGTTATAAGTTGGAGCCCATGCATGCATTACATTTGAATAGGTGAAATTGAGCCGAACTTGTATCGAAAATTGATTCCTAATTACTGTGGGTTATTGGTATTTAAGAGAATATTTTCAAATATACACAATAGAAATTATATTATGATTCTATAGCTATGCGAGTCTGGGACATTGTTTACGCACAACGCTTAATTGAAATATTTGAATCACGTTTCAGGGGGGCGATTCCAAATAAATATTGGCCTCAAGGGGGCGAAAGTTGAAAAAGTTTGGGAAGCACTGGGCTACACCATGTAAGATCGATGATCGATGCTCGTTCGTTTTTCCTAAATGTGCTAACGGTACCTTCATTGCACAGCTGGAGATCTAGCTTTGTCAGGGCATCCTGCAGGCTGTAACCCCTGGCATTGGTTACCCTGCTAGCTCACTCCACGGCCCATGCATTGAAGACTTCTCCAATTAGTACTGGCTTCCGACCGACAAGCTCATCGGTTAATTCCTCTAACATCCGCCTGAATTCATCGAGCGTCAAATGTCACACTGTGATCGCAACTCTTTAGCAGATCATAATTGGATGTGATCTCGTCCAGGTATCTGCACTCAACCATTGCCTCCTGAGTTAAGGCTTTTACGCTTGCCTCGTTGGCCAACGACTCAGCAATTAACTCCTGGTAGGCCGAGCTATTGATCACTGGATCGTTCTTCAGCTCGAAGAGCATTTCTCCTCTCTTGAGTACGCCTCGTTCTGACCACGTTTTCTCCGAGGTCTTTTATCTTCGGATCCTCTCTGAGCTTACGAAGAATCGCTGCGTACGTGGTTTGGTCGTTTGCCTTAACTAGTATGGCGTCCTCCTTCGACCACTCACGCCGTGGGCGGCTAGTCTCTTTCTTCGTACCCTCCTTTTTCTTTTCTCTTCCTTCGCCATGTTGCTTCCCTCTGTTCTTTTGGCTTCTGACGGTTTGCCATTCTTCATCACCTTATGTTCCGTTCAACAGGTAGTTACCCTGCTGGTTTTTCAGTTTTTTTTCGAGCCCGTTTCTTTTCCTGGCGAGTCTCTATCACGCTTCTTCGATGGCTTGTTAGCATGTGCCTTAGGGGTTTTAGGCTTGTCAGCCACTGTTTGTTCCTTAGCATTTTGTAGTGCTTTTTCGGCTGCCTTTTAGCGCTTTCTGTTTGTTTTTCGCTGCGTTTATGGTGGATTTTATGCTCGTTACTAGATCTCTAATCTTGTGATGCACATTAGTCCTGTCCTTCATGTAATCGTAGAGTTCATTGACCTTCTTTTTGGTCTCCATTAACCTCGAATTCCCCATTAGGCCTTCCTGGCAAATGCTGTTGCTCGATTTCGGTGTGAACGATGGGCTTCGAAACCCTAGACCTACTTGGAGTCTAGAATTCTCACCTTGCAACGCCCTGCTGCTACTTGCTGGTGTCTCCTGCTGTGTTACTGGCGAACATTGTAGCTTTTCGCTTCTCGCGAACGCGTTTGCGTTCTCACCCTCTGATACTTCAACCTCCATTACGGTATTGTCTGAGATGTTCTCCATTTTTGTTTGGTCACCCCTCCAAGCCGCTTTCTTCCTCCGTCGTAAGTAGTCGCCTTCGTGATCCCATGGTGATCTTTGCAAGCATTAAGAGCCATGCTAAGGTTGACACGATCCTTCATGGGGTACCGTGTTCAGAGTCAGATCAGCGCAAGGACAGGAAACGTTCAACTGTGCCTACTTCCACCAGCTAAGGTGGCGGATTTGGAACGTACTCGGAGGCTTGCCAAAGTTTTAACGGGACGGGGGCAACCGCACTATTAGCCCACTCGGCCGTTTCGGGGAGGTGTCATCCATCCTTACTTGGGAAGTGGAATAGCACGGCTGTCATCTCTGCATCGTCGGTGTCTATACGTATTCCGTAATCGTATCCATATTGGTTGCGGCCAGTATACCATAATCAGGATTTTACTGGCATCCATCCTGATCTGCCGGTTGGCATTCCAGAGGGCAAAGGTACTTTTGAAAGCGGTACCAGGTCGCTTGTTCAGGGCTACTTGCAGATATGTGGTTTTTTTTGTAGAGATTCACCAGAGCCCACCGATGAACCCCCCGCCACATCCTAAGTAAACCATGCTTGAGCCCCTGGTCAGATGGACCAGACGCTCGGCCACCTCCCGGAGGAAGTACTAAAGGTGGTAGTCCGTACGACTGTATGGATGGCTTTCGCTTTCGGAGTAGGCAATAATCCCAAGCTCCACCTGCACCCCGTCACTCCTAGCTCAGTGATTCCCAAAGTGGGCGAATTCGCCCCCTGGGGGCGATTTTCAGGCTCAAGGGGCGAAAATTTGTAAAATAGAATTTGGGGGGCGAAAAAATTCAGAAAGGGGCGAAAAGGCTAACACGGGAGCATTTGAAAATAATAACTCATAATTTTTTTTAGGACACACATCAGAAAAGTTAATCAATTCCAAACTTAACTAATTCCAGAATATTTTACCTTGGATCGGTATATCTCTAATCAGGGTCATTTTAATATTATGATAGACTACACTTAATAATTGTCAAACACATGCATTCAGGTTTTTTAATATCATGTAAGTTTTAAGAAATGGTCGGTATCTGAAATTTTCACAAGGTCGGATGATTAGCCACAGATAACATTTCGTACACAACAAATTTTGGATGTAAAAACATGTTATCTGAGATTTTTTAGATTTTTTGGCAAACACCCCAATATTTTATATAAGGATTTTTTTATGTGGGAACGGTGAGGTTGGGAAGCTAATATTTGTTTTATAGGCATCTATCTTTTTTACAGAAAAAAAGAAGATTCGGTTGCACTCTTTCTTATCATTTCTCATGGAACAAATCATTTTAGAAGCAACATTTTCTTGGTGTTTAGAAAAAATACCACAATTTTATATATTGCATTGAAATATGAGTTGAAAACATTCCTGGATTTTCATATATTTGTTCAGTGTTTTTAGGTTGAACGAAAGAAAAAATTGTTCCAAGAAACGTCAAACATTCATTATTCACAATTTCTGAAAATTATTGCAGTGATTTTATAAAATAAAAGTAAATCAGTATGTAATCAAGTGATGGTAATCACCATTGACGAATCATTCCCATCTACGTCACAAGTTGGCGCTTATGCATATATTTCCATTCAAATAAAACAGGGCTTGAACTTGTATCAAAAACTGATTCAGTAGCCTGTAATGCACGTAATATATTGTTAAAATTGGTATTTATGAATTGCAATCTAGTAAATCATTCCTAATAATTTTGGGATATCGATATTTATGAAATTAATTTTTAAATGTACATATTCTGTGAATCTGTGGATATCGAAATGCGAGTCAAATACATAAAATATTGAAATCACATATCAGGGGGGCGATTCCAGATAAATGTTGGCCTCAAGGGGGCGAAAGTTGAAAAAGTTTGGGGAAGCACTGCTCTAGCCTGATGTCAAAGGACAACAGTGCCCAGGTTGCACTACCAGCTAAGTACGCAACCCTTAGTTGGCGATCTTTGTCATCGTTAGACCCGTGGAAGCGTGAGGTAGGGGCTTGTGTGGACCAGAGCTATGTTGGACGGCTATGTTTCAGGTTGTTCGACTCACCATTTTGCAACCCAAGCTAATAACTGTGGAAGTGCTGATTGATCACTAAGCTGAGAAGGCAGGCTCTGTCCCAGTGAGGACGTAATGCCAAGAAGAAAAAAAAAGAAGAAGAAATGAGTCAAGTATGATTCTAGAATGAGACGGAAGTGAATTGAGTGTACGTAGAGGTTAAGCTAAGAATGAGTGAGTGAGGGAATAAGAGTCGATAGTGAATCGACAGTGGAATCAAGAGCAAAACTCATAATCACTACCAATTTTTCCAAATCTATAATCACTAGCAATTTTCCACTCAGATATGACAAAGGATCTAATCGCCACTGCTCAGGAGGATTCAATTATCTCCTCCATTGAATTCGCTTGCAGCTCGTAAAGCATTGCACCTCTCCTGCTCCTGTTTCCAACACGGGATTATAATGGTGTGACATCGAATCATGCCTACGAACCAACGTAAAACACACAAAAGTGGGTGAGAAATTGATTGCCGATAATAACGAGCTCGATCGGTGTAATGTTCGATATTCAAGCGGTATGGAAACTACCAACCTCCCCTTAGCCGTCGCCGCCGCCCGGAAACTGGCTTTTATCATCCTTCCCAACAATACCGCCTCTCCCAATCGGTGTAAAAGCCAGTTTTCTCGTCGAATATTATCCCGGCACCAACATAAAGCTTGGAAAATTGATATATTACATACCCTCGGTTGTCGGCGATCAGATTCTGCTCACTCTGGTGAGGTGAGGGAAACGTGAGGGAGAGGGAAATAGTTTTTCGCACTCTGATGGGATTACGTTCTTTGCCGGGGAAGTTGTCCCCCTTGGGGGTAGGTGGCAGAACAACCACGGAACAGAGCAGGATGGTTGGAGGAATGGAAGGGAGTCGAGTTCCGAGTCTCGTTTGCCTCACACACACAGTCTACAGGGCTGGTAGCAGAGATTTGGTCACTATTTCAATGCAAGTCTTTAAAAATTCTCTATTTTTATAGAAGGTCTCTATTTTAATCAAAACGGTCCCAAAAGTCTCTTATTTTCCTTATTCTGCTTGCAGTGAACTCTTTTGTTGAATTCTATAGTCTTTAAAGAACTATTCCGCAATAGTCTAGATATTTTTTCCATTAATTCTATCGCCGATTTCTCCAGTTGTTACTCTTGGAGATCTTTCAACGATTGCTTGCAGGAGTTTGTCCCAAGGATTTTCTTGCAAAATTTCTGAAAGAATCTTTGAAGGATTTTTTGCTGGAAAGTCTTAGACTATTTATGCTATAAAAAGATCAGGTTGAGTTCTTGAAGTTATCTAAAACGAAATTCTTGAAGGAAGGCTGTTAAAAATTACTAAATAAACTCCTGAAATAATCTTTTAAGAAATATCTGAAAGAGGTTTTCTCAAGAGGACAAATACCTGAATACAATTCGGGTAAAATTCCTGGAGATAATCATGACGTTCACTCAGGCAAATTAATCAACGAATTCCATAAATTTTGCCTTATGAAGCATTGAAAAATCCATAGAAGCCGATTTCAAAAGGCTAATATGGATTGCTTACCTTTGGAATGATAATAATAATTGAAAATATAGGTCAACATAATAAATGTTTACAAATTTCATTACGCGCCTTCTGATTCCCATTGCTTTCATTAGTCATTCCATTAATGAAAACATACTTCATAAGGCTATTATGAATTTCATATTAGCTCGATGAAAACCATAATTGCGAAGTTAGTTAAACTTAAATGCCGTATATCAAATTCATCAGGACGCCTTGCGATTCACATAGCTGTTACTAATGTGAAAAACTCATAAGGTTATTATTATGAAAATTGCAGCTCGAAATCACCGCCATCGTGGAGATCCAACATACTGCATCAACTTTTTTCAGAAGTCCAGAAAGGAAGTTCAGCAATGTACAACCGCGGGGATCCAAAACATTTCAAATCGAAAATGGAAATTGAGATTGTAATAAACGGAGAGTAATAGTCGAGTTTACGTCAACAAAATATTGTAGACCGAATAATTACATTCCCAATTTGTTTTGCATTAGAAAATTGTAACCAACGTGTGAAAATCGAATTTTTATTCCGCGCCACGTCGCAGCTCGATGTTTATTTGTTTTTCTTTATTAGTATCATTTCAAACATTACATTGATTTCTTATATCTAGGAGTTCTGTGATTTTATTAACATTTTGTTAACAACACATTACATTTCATTTGCCGTAGCAGTTCAGACTTTTTACAGGTGAGTTGATTTCACCTGCTTATAACAGAAAAAAGCTCGATGTGCAATAATACTTTGCTGCGTATTACTGTGATGCTCGCAATACGGCAAAATAGTTGGACATTTGATTTCCACAGGCTAGCTAATCATTTTTCTAAAGTTAAGTAGTAGAACGCATTGAACTTCCTGTAAATACTCTGAATGGAATGTATTGTCAACTGAATATAAAAACGAATAATCAAATAATAATATGTGACATAAAAAGTAATGAAGTTTATACTGCTGATAGAAGAAATTCTTAAATTTTTATTTAAATTCTATGAAATAAGCAAGACACCACATTGGAATGATTCAGATCAATTCATAAGGTGAATCAATGAAATACTTACCGATTTCTTGTGGCTAATAAACATAAGGGGAAATAATGAATATTCATAGTATTTTTGCCTGAGTGTTATACATATAGTAATACGAGCAGTAATATTTGTCGTATTGACACAAGTAATTCCCAGCAACAAAATTCTTAGAAATATTCTTAGATTGATGTCTGGTACTACATACTAGGGCAAATCAAAATCTTATCATCTGGTTCCAATAAGATTTCATACTCAATTTTTTTACGCAAAACGTCTCCAAAGTTCTTGTTTTCAAGACACAGAGTCGCTATCATCCCTGTCACCCACAATAGACACGGTACTGTTCGGAACAAAAATTAGAGGTTTCAGCGTCGAGTAAAAACCATCACTGCAAGCCAACGCGAACCAATTGTAAGTGCTGCTGAAATGATGGGTGGAAACAGTTAATTATGCATTTGATAGCAGTTCACTTTTTTGCGGGACTGTTTCATCTCTGTCCAATTGCACTGTATAATTTGCACTTTATTACTGGCATAGTTCGACCCCTGCTCTCGTCTCGCTTCATCAGAAATCTTGCTCATACACAGATGCTCATCCCGGATTGCTCCTCGAGTGATTCTGGTATACGACGGCGGCAGCTAAGCGGTCGTACACCATCAATTTCCGCAATGGCACGTTACTGGGCGGTGATGATGGCGCTGACTTTTTTTTATGCATTTCACTCTTGTCTTCAGCCCGGTCAAAGAACAGGCCCCAGCAATGTCAGTGCGAAGTAAAATGCATTTACCGGGGATCCAGAGGGAAGACTCTTTTTTGTCAATGTGCACTTTTGTGTGCATTGTTTCTGCAGGGTTTTTGTCCTCCCGTGCTGAAAATGGACTAAATCCGCTTTTAGCCAAATGCACTTACACACATATCGTCGACTTGCTGGAATCATCGTGTACAGCTTGTTGCTAAGTGACATGCTGCTACATGGACCATGGGCTATGCGCCATAGGCGGGTTCGGGTTTAGATTGAAGGGGCTCAGGGTTCTGAACAGAACTTCATAATACTGAATAGAATTCTCTCAAGACTATGAAGAGAATCCTCTCAGGATTCTGGAGAGAATCCTCTCAGGATTCGGGAGAGAATCCTTTTAGGATTCGAGAGAGAATCCTCTCAGGATTCTGGAGAGAATTCTCTCTGGATTTTGAAGAGAATCCTCTCAGGGTTCTGGAGAGAATCTTCTCAGGATTGTGAAGAGGATGTTCTCAGGGTTCAGTAGAGAATTATATCAGGAATTTGAGGAGAATCCTCTCAGGATTCTGAGGAGAATTCTCTCAGGATTCTGAGGAGAATCCTCTCAGGATTCTGAGGAGAATCCTCTCAGCATTCTGAAGAGAATCCTCTCAAGATTCTGGAGAGAATCATCTCAGGAATCCTTTCATTATTCTAGAGAGAATTCTCTTAGGATTCTGAAGAGGACTCTGAGAATTCTGGAGAGAATCCTCCCAGGATTCTGGAGGATATTCTCAGGATTCTGAAGGAATTCCCCTCAGGATTGTGAAGATAATTCTCTCAGGATCCTCTTCAGAATCCTCTCAGGATTCAGATGAGAATCCTCTCAGGATTCAGATGAGAATCCTCTCAGGATTCAGAAGAGAACCCTCTCTGGATAGTAAAGATTATCCTCCCCGGATTCTAAAGAGAATCCTCTCAGGATTCTGAAGAAAATCCTGTCAGGGTTCTGAAGAGAATCCTTTCACAAATCTGAAGAGAATCCTCTCAGGATTCTGAAGAAAACCCTTCAATATTTTGAAAAGAATCGTCTCAGGATTCGGGATGACTAGAATGCGTACTGCTCCTATACACATCACTGTTCATGTCATATGCCATTAAGACGGAAAAGCAATAATTTCAAATCTCTGTCGTTCGTTGTCGCAGTGCTCGAGCAAGAAGAGCTGCTCGAGAGTGTTCCATTATAGCACCGAACTTCGGAGCTTATGAGATTACGCTCCGATACAAATCTATTACAGGATTTAATCAAGTGAACTGCTCCGTCGAAAAACAAGCACTCTGGCACAAGAAACATTTCTCCTTCATCCACGCCGCTTCCAATCTGATACGATACTCCAACAAATAATGCCATTTGATGAACTTCGTTCTTCCAGATCACTAATTAAGAGCATGAAAAATGAAATCAGTCTAATCGCAACGTGTGAAATCCGCCAATCCGATTGGCAACTCCCATCTTCTCCAGCATAAGTAGGTATCCAATCCGCTTTGCCCTGTTCTATGGATTAGCACACAAGCCGAATCATCTCCACGAAGAGAATCATAATTTACAGTCCACCATCTCTCACCGCCGCCCTCACCTATTCGCCATCCGCCACGCTACCTGGCACGCCACGCTCAAACGAAGGTATTCAAAATTGAGTTCGGCTCGCATAAGAAAAGAGCTTTTCTGGACCAAATCATGTGTGTTATTTCAAAAAAAATCCGAAAAACTGCTTCTAGGCTGAACACTTCTTCTTTTGCGCAAAGAAGCTTCGCAATTGTCACCATTTTTCGCTGTTGTGAAATATGAGAAAATTTTTCGATTTTTTACATTACAAATTTGGCGTGTTGGTTCAGAAGAACCCGATTTTGTGTAACTTTATTTTATAGAGTAGAGATGATTAATCTTCCCGTGTGGTTGCCCGTTTCCCGGCGCCTAATTTAGTCGACTGCCTAATTGATTCCGACAAACGATCAAGCAGCGAGGTCTGGAATGAATCATTCACTGTTTGAGGAATGGGTGTGTGTATTAGGGCGGATCAAGTAACAAAATAAATAATGAAAGTTCCAGCTCCAGCTATTTTGACATCTCTTAAGATATAAATACAGTCACCCCGCAGTTATGGACCACCTAAGGATCATTTTTCAGAATGAAAAAGCGTTCAAAATCATGGTGACCCTGTACAAAGCAAAATTACCTCCCTGGCACTGCAGAATAAAGTTATTTTCGGGAATACATATCAAAAGTCGCAGTTGGTTACGAAAAATTATAGATTTCTGTAGATATTTCAAATGTAGTCCATGCCAGAGATGTGGATCACTGGTTGGAGATGATCCTTATTAGGGTCGTTTTGACAGGTGATATTTTTTTTTGTCCAATTGTATAATAATTCCAACAAATATACCACCGAAAATTCCACCCGCTCTACCGCAGTTTGATCTAAATTCCATTTTTTTTTAAATATATTTCTCATTATTTTAAAATCAGCTCTCCTTTGCCTGATGGTGAAGCAAATAAAAAAAAAAATTGCAACATACTATAACGTGCATTGAGGATTTTTCGTATTTCGTATTCTGATGTGCATTCATGATTTTAAATTCCAAAGTTTGAAATCTTGCATGCTCGAGATCAAAATTCATTGGGCGATAGGAATGTTTTGTTTTTCCACCATATCAACATTAACTGGAAAGAGTGGATATGAACCATATCAGAGTAAAAACGCATTTCTCCAAAATTTTGCCAGGAAATTTCTTAAGAGATATTATACGGGCAATAAATAGTTCAGAGATTTTTTTCCAGAAACTCTTTAAAGTATTTTTACGGCGATTTTTTCAAGGAATTTGTGTTGAATAAATTCACCACGAAATAATTCAGAAATTTTTTGTATCAAAAACTCTTCCAAGTATTTCAGTAGTTCCTTCAAAAATTTCACCAAGATATTTTCCAGAAATTTCTCTACGGAGTCCTCCGGGGATTTCTACGAAAACTACGCCTGGAAATCCTCCAGAGCTCCGCCAGGGATTCCTCCAAAAATTTCTTCCACAAAGAACCCCACTAGGGATTCCTCATGAGAATCCTGCTTAGATTTTATAAGGAATTTGCCCATCGTTTCCCTCAGGAATTTTTCTAGGATTTTTTCTAGGGATATATTGCCTGGGAATATTTCAGGGATATTTTTGAAAACTTCTTTAAGTACTTCAGTGTTACCTCAAGGGATACTCGCAGAGACTTCTCCAGAAATGTCTCTGCAGATTCAACCAAGAATTCTCCCGAGGATTCCCACAGTGAATCCTCCAGGGTTCTACCAGGGATCTCTCCAGGAATTTATTCACCAATTTCTCTAGCAATTGCTCTAGAATATTATTCAGGGACTTCCAAGGAATTTGTCTCATAAAATTTCGCCGCCAAATATTTCAGAGATTCTTTCGAAAATTCCTCCAAAGATTTCAATATTTCTTTCAAAGATATTTCAGACATAATTCAGATACTTTCCAGAATTTTCTGCAAGGATTGCTCCATAAACTCCATTTCGATTTTTCCGCATATTTCTTCAGAAATTTTTCCAAAAACTCCTCCAGGCTTCCATCAGAGAGTTCTGCAATTTCCCGAAGGATTTTTCCACAGAATTCCTCCAGGAATTCGTCATGAAACTCCTTCAGCAATTTTTCAACGGATTGCTATAGGTAAATTTCACCAATTAATAATTCAGAGATATTTTCGAGAACTCCTCCAGGAATTTCAGTAATTCTTTCATTGATTTCACCTTGACATAATTAAGATATTTTCCCGGAATTTACCCAACAATTATTTCGAGAATTCCTCCTGGAATTTCTCTAAAATTACGCTAGTGACTTTTCCAAGATTTACTTCTTCAATTTGTCCAGGGATTCCTGAAAATGGTCTTGCAGGGGTTACTCCACTCCAGAAAT
>NW_018735386.1:0-34049 GCF_002204515.2 Aedes aegypti
AAAAAATTCTTGACGAAATCCTCAGAGGAAGTCCTAAACAAAATCCCAGGATGTATAAATTGCTGGAGGAAATCTTTGAAAAAAAATTCTAAACCGAATCCCCGAGAATTTTTGAAGAAAATCTACAAAGGTTTTTTGGGGGGAAATCCCTGGACAAATGCTGGGAAAAAATCTCCGGATGAAATCTCTGGAGAAAATCCCCGAAGAAATTCCTGGAGGAAATTCCAGAAGAGTTCTTGAGGGAAAACCCCGTAGAAATTCATGGAAAAAATCCTCAGAGTCAGAGGTAATCTTGGACGAAGTTCTAGGAGAAAATTGCTATTGAAAATCAACTGGGGAGTTCTAGCTGGATATCTCCGAAGGAATTCCTGGAGGAGATCCCTGAGGAAGTATCTGGAGGAAATTCTCTTAAAAATTCTGTAAGAATTCCCGCGAGGATTTCCTGGAGGAAATCTCCAGAGAAATTCCAGGTAAAAATGCTCAGGCCTGTGTTGGTAGCAAAGATCAAAGCTTTAAGCCAATCTTACTCCATTAGAGAAGCTAAGTAGAACACAGAAACGCTTCGATGCTTACTGACTTTAAAATGGCTTGCTCAATTTTCACCACCTAATAAAATTTTAATCTTGTCGCTCCCTTGCGACGCCTATCCACCTAGTCATTTCCATTATTTGCAAAAATATGCTATAGGCTCCTTTACCTTTGAGTCCGGAGGTTATGAATTACTCAAAGAATTTCTTCAGATTTTTTGAAGGTTTCAAATACTTCTTGATATTTCATTGTTTTTTTTTTTCTCAAGATTCAAGGATTAGGTAGCCGGATCCTATTCTTGGCACTTTTGATTCACTTCGGCAGCGGGGTTTTTTGAAAGCTTCTAAGCTCCCACAATTGTCTTAAACGCGATGCATAGCAATGAAGTGCTTCTTATGGGAAGTTTCAGACAATTCGGCCGAGAAAACCCCCATGCCAAAGTCAATCATGGAAGTGCCCAAGTAGCTCTGTACCCTACTTGGATAATTTGTGCATGAAATGCATGAAATTCATTCAAAAAAAATCAAGCTAGCTCTTTTTATATTTGGAATTACATGAAATGACTTAACTATATTTCTTTTGAAATCTCCCATAAATTTCTACGGATTTTTAAAAGAGTTGATGGGAATCAGAGCAGGAATTTCATTGAAATTTCTGTCTTTTTTCTATCTTCAGGGGTTTTGTTTTTCAGGAATTCCATGATCCATAAAATCGTTAGAGATTCTCAAAGATTTTCACCAGACATTTTTCTAAGGACTACACTCTCCGAGAATATCTGAGGTAATAAATAAAAGAGCACTTCATGAAAAGTTTCGAGGCAAATACACAAAAAATTACCAGTATTTGAGCATCTTTTTCCTCTGCAAAAAAAGAATTAAAAACAACCTTAAATTTCTGAAAACGGTTTTTAGTAGAAGTCTCTTGAAAAATCTATGAAGATCTGGTTTTTTATCTAGTGAAATTTTCATCACAGAAACTCCAGATAAATGGTTAATATATAATAACCTATAAGAAATCTGTGCCGATTTCACTGCGGAACACGTTTTTGTCTCCAGCATCAAAATACCTCTATTTACTTAATAAAGGGTTGCTGAATCCATTGCCGTTTACAGAATTATCATAGCAGGTCTAGTTTTTGAGATATTAGTTGTTGAAATGCAAAAATTGACTATTTCAGCCAACTTGCATGCAAGTTTACCAGCTTGTAAGGCAATTTATTTGCTTAATTTGCCACAGAATTTAAACGTTATGTGTATAACAATACTTATCATCAAAGTTTATAATACTTTTCACGCGAAAAGTTATTTTTTTTGATGGTTTAGAAAAGTATTGTATTTTGCCATATAAGAGAAACGAAGAATTTTGTATGGAGACTGCAAGCATGTTGAAAAAATCGGTTTAATCTAAAATTTAATCGTGAAATTTCAACGAAAATATATCTTAAAACAAAAAGTTTAAGTCTTTTTTTGCATGCTTGGTGGATAAGATTACAAAAAAAGTTTTGATAAAATATGCTTCAATTTTAGGTAAACATCAATAAAACCAATGTTTTATACAACTTTGGCGACCTGTAGCTAAAAACTGTGACGTGCTGGAAAATTTCTGAAAACGGCATCAGATTCAGCAACCCCAAATCTACTAGAGACACATAATTTGATTCTTGAGACACGCAAAAATGTCATTTTTGTTGCGCTGTGTTTCCGGACTTTCATATAAAGCCAAAATTGTATGAATGGGTCGAAAATTGGTGCTCTTCCCCTAATGTTTTAAAAATCTGGGTAGAATTTTCCTAGAAAACTCCATAATTTGCAGGAAAAAATTGTTGGAAATTGGAATAATTTCAGACAAACAAATCTGAAAAAACCTCTATAAGAATTCATGGAGGTATCGCCAGTGGTATCTGTGGACGGATTTGCTTTATTTCACTGGAAATTCTCGGTACAGTGTGAGTCAAATTTTAATGCGCGTATAACTTTTTTTTTATTCTGAAAAGCCTTTGGAAGTAATCCTAAACATTCCATAGTGGAATTATGGATAGTATTCCAGGACGGAATGCCAAAGAATTGTTTTAAGAAATCTCTAGTGAAATGTTCAAAGTTAGTGGAACTCTAGAATGAATAATTAAAGATTATATTTCAACTTTTAGAAAAACTCATGTTTTTGAAAAAAAAATCTTGTTTAAATAGTTATTTTTTAGAGAAATCTTTGGAATATGAATTATTATTTTGGTGAACTACAATAAATCACCAAGAACTGTTCCATAGTCAAATTATTCTGTTAAAATGCATTTTGAAGAGAATGTTTCAAAAAATTAAGACACTTCTAATTAGCACACTTGTCTATTTTTGCATTGCCCAGTATGTGTTTTTTAATCAGCAATAAACTTCATGGAACAAAATTTCAATTTCAAAGTACTTTTTATTACACCTTCACTTCTGGTTGTTCAGGATTTCTCCTAGGACTTCCCATGTGAATATCAGTTATGTAGGATTCGTTCCCAACCATCTCGTTCCCAAATTCTCTGTATTCCATTGAGCTATTTATCGAGTATTTTGGTAAGGATTTCTAGCAAGATGATATTTCCATGATATTTTACAAAAATCGATAAAGAAATGATGTACAAATTCTTAAAAAAAGAAACTTTTAAAAATTTCTCCAGACAGTTTTAAGAACTTGCAAAAAATATTTCTGCGGGTTTTTCACTAAAATTGTTTCAATTAGTTTCAGCCCCAAGTATATAGAATACTCCACAGACTCTTTTGAAACATACCTAAGAGTACTCTTAAACAATCTGAAATAATGTCATTGAAATTTATTAAGGATATTTTTTGCAGATATTGTTTGAAATATTATCAAACAATTGTTGAAGGAATTCTGAAGAAGTTTCCGGAGAAAACCAGTGGAAAAAACCTTGACAGATATCCCGAAAGTCTCTGATAATTTCAGAAGCAAAGATTGTAGCAATCTCAGGAAAAATCATATAAAAATCTGTATATTTTTTATGAACTCGTAAAATAAATACACGAGAATCACTGAAACAGATTTTAGAAAAAAAAAACATTGTAGGAATCCCTGAATACCTTTGATGAATCTCTGGAATAATATTTAAATGCATTACTAGAATGTTTTTCCAAATCTCTGTAAGAGTTTATAGAAGAAACTCTGGAAGAATCCTTGACTGAATTCTCAGATCAATATCCAAATAAATCAATGGAATTCGGAGAGGGATAGCTGAAGATGGAGTAAGGCGTGCAAAAATCTTATAGAGGCGTTTCTGTATTTTCCTACTCACATGTTTTTTTTTTAATCTAGGAATTGTAAAAATGCCAATAATTTAAAATTGTCTTCCAAATGTCTACACAAAATTCTGAAAAGTCTTCCAAAAATCTTCCGTCTTCCAAATGTCTTCCACACTACTCAAATGTCTTCCAATGGAAGACATGTCTTCCAACCTGGCATCCCTGACTGGAGCAAGCGAGAGAACCGCTGAAGTGTTCGACGTTTCTAATGCCAAGATGAATATTCGGGTAGAAAATCGATAACGCTAACGGTTGCGGTGGTGGCGCTCGCTAAACTCTTGCACGGAAAAATCATAGATCCCAAAAAAGTGTTGAGATCAAGTAAAATTTCTCCGTTTTACCAAAGTAATTTTGACAGCTAATCCAATGTGAGCAAATGTCACTTTCCTTGCGATATAATTGGGGCTCATTCATTTATTTCATAACGCTGAAAATGACCATTTTTGACACCCACCCACCCCTTCGTAACGCTTTTTGTATGAATATTCTACAAATTTTGTATGAGCCGTAACATCGCGAGGACACCCACCCACCCCTTCAGCGTTATGAAATTTGTGAATAAGCCCTTGAGTGCACAGCAAAAAAAGTTGTTGAATATTACATCGAAACTGCTGCAACCAAGTCATTCCCTCGGTTGTGTTAATTTGTGTAATATTACACAGCCCGACGTACTCGCGGGCTTTTGGTGTAATAAATGCGACCGATGTAATTTTTCCGATGTAATAGTTTCAACGTACACAATACGATGTAATCGATGCGATGTAATATGAAAACTATGTAATCTAAGCGATTTAGGAGGAAAAAGCGATCACAAATTCTGCTCAATGGTTGATTAAATTGCTTTTTTATTCTTTATCGATCCTAAATCATATTTATGATTCAAAATCGAGAAAGATTGAGCTGAGTATTATAATTTTGTGATAGATAAAAGCAATTCAAATCAACCATTGAGGAGAATTTGTTGATAAAAATATAAAACATGTTTCGAACAAAATATGAATACAGAGTCATGTTAATCATCAATTACTTTTTATTGTATTATTTATGAATCATTTATTACATTTGTTTTATAGCATTAAACAATTATTTAAAATATGGAACATAATGGCTTGGACGCTTCCGGTGATGAATCTGAGGATCTGCAGTGAACACTTCCAGATGAAATACAAGTCTGAAGGCACTCAAGGATGTGTTGAGGTTGCCTTAGAAACCATTAAAATGATTCACAGAGCTCGATAATGTTATTCGTACCGACCTAAAAATAGAAATGAAAATATCGAATTATTAGCTATATATATTATTATACATATACACAAAAATACATACACCTCTATGATCGATAGGTCTATAGTAATTATTAGTGAAAGTATTATTATGTTAAATGAAGTTTCTATTATAATATGTTAGGGGTCATGCGCAAATAATGTCACGCTCCAAAATTTTTAAATTCTCATGCAAATAGTGTGACAAGGGGACAGGGAGGGTATCGAAAAAGTCGCGATTTTGCGTGAAATAATTTACCATCCCTTACACGAATATCCGTTTTCAGGTCCAAAATTCTTTTCTACTTTGAGGGAAATCTCAGATTCAAAGATTTTAACAAATTAGCTTAAGGAAATCGTTCTGCACCTGGACGTTTCCTGAAGCATATTTGTTAGGTTCACATGGAATTTTAGAAATTTAATTAATCGGTTTCCTCGTCTTGAAAATCTTGCATCTGGTATTCCGCATGAAAAATTTCGCTTCGTCTTGTTGAAATTCAAACCAAGGATCCTCTAAAGTTTTCAAGTATATTTTCGTTAGAGAAGCGCTCCGGGAATCCCACCTTAAATTCTATTGTATATTCCTCTTCAAATTCAAGTGATTATATTAGGTGATTTGCACAATACAGTACAATTTTCCTAACTCGATATTGAAGGAACCATCGAGTTAGAGAGGTGTCAAGATACAGAACACATAGTTTTAATTTAATTTTATTTTATTTTTGACAGAATACATTTATAAAAGTATTTTTACCATGAAAAATAGTACATATGAACACATTCACCTAAGTGACACTCTTTTAACTTCAAAAGTTTTAAATCTTGTCATCATGAAGAATGTTATCAACCTACGTTTTCTTATCATCATAATCATAATGTTCAACTTTATGAAATTTATACCGATTGGATGAGATTTGAGACTTGTTAAGAAAATATCGGATATTTAGTCTAGGAATTTCTCTGGGTATTTCGTCTAGAAATTCATTAAGAAATTCCTCCGAGGATTTTCTCCAGAAATTACTCCGGAGACTTTTTCAGAGAATTTATCTGGAGATTTAAAAAAAAATATCTGGAGATTCACACCAGAAATTTCTGAGAAAATTTCCTCACGAAGTACCTCCGAGAATTTCTTCCAGGGATCTCCTCCTGGGATAGCCCCCAAGAACTCCTCCGATGATTATCTCTAGGAATTTCTCAGGGGATTTCCAATTGCAATTCCTCCAGGGATTTCGATCAGATATTCTTCCTTAGAGATTTCCTCTGGGGATTTCATAAGGAAATTTCTCCGATGATTTCATCCGGGGAATTCCAGGAATTTCTATGGGTATTTGCATCAGGAATTTCTGCAGGGATTTTGTCCAAGAATTCCTCCGAGAATTTCCTCCAGGAATTCCTCCGGGGATTTAATTACGAAATTCCTCCAGGGATGTTCTCCAAAAACTCCTACGGGGATTTTATCAGGAATTCATCCGGGAGTTTCCTTCAGGAATTTCTCTGGGAATTTGCACCAGAAATTTCTCCGGGGATTTCCTTTAATTTTCATTTTGCAGCGTTTGGTGGGGCAATGAGAGCGCAAGTCAGTCCAAATCCGGGGGCAGGGATAGGTAATGGCCGTAATAGTCTATGCGGACCACTTGAACACCATCGGAATTGATAGGAAGGGTTGGGGTAGGGTATAGGAAATTGGAGAAGACTTGACACAGTAATGCGATTAATTTTTTTTTTTTGTATGGTATTCAGTTGGAGCTGCCTGACAGCTTAACTTGTCAAGGCTGAACCCTCGGTCTGGCTTTTGCCAAGTTTCCCCTCTACCAGGACCAATACTCAGACGGACTAGGCAATGGCGCCCACATGAACACTGTTTATTATTAGTATTGTGACGTGGTAGTTTTTTGAAAAGTACCCATATTCCCTTGCTTCTGAGAAAAGGAAGCATTATGAAAATCAGCAGCTCCATTAGAATTTGTTTGAAATAGTAGTGCATTGCTAATACTGTCTAGTCGAAATGGTTTTGAATAATTTGTCATACAAGTGCTATTCTGATTACTATTGTCTTTTACGTAAGATTAGAGTCTTAAATGTCAAGTGTCGTCAAGTCTTAACAAAATTAGGCTGTTTAGTAGTAGTTCTAGTTAATTTCATTTTTTTGTTGTTAAAAGTATTTATTGGTCATTACGTTCATATATCCTTAAAGAAAAAAGTCGCTTTCCTTGTCTGTTCAATAATTTTTCGAAACTAGCAAGTGTACCCTAATGATCGATCTCAGCGTCTTAGTTTCCATAGTCATTTTTATAGTGAATATTGAAGAGTAAAGTTACCTTAGGCTTCTATTACAGTCTCCTACAAGATTCACTTTTCGGTGGCAAATGCAATGCTTCACAACGCCTACTTTCTACTTGTAAATTTTGCGAAAATGAAGCTGGAATTAGATTATTATACCACTGTTACAAATGAGGTATTTCTTATTATGGTAATGTAAAAACCATATTAAAATAAGATTGTCGCCACTTATTTCTACTCAGTGAATCTACTAGTCATTTTCCTAAGAGTTCCTAAGTATTCCCTACGTCGTATATGATAACGATGTATCTAGCTAGCTAATAGTAAGAGTGGCTACGGATCATTCTGGTTAGCAAAAGGCAAACTGAACGTCACCAATAGTATTAATGTCCACTTCGAATAGATTAATTATTTGAAATGGGCATCAATTCTATCAATGACGCAGAATGTCCGTTGGATCACATCCGAGATATTATTGCGTCTATGCCATATGAATTATGACGCGGCTTTAAGCAAAAAATGCCAAAATGTGATACCACCACTACAGGTTACGCCTTTGGTTTCCATCATATGGGCTAATGGATTATGCCCTCCCATCGCGGCAAGGTCGCATAACCAAGGGGAGGGAAGAACCTTGCGATCGATAGGCCCGAGCGTACACCACGCGCCTATCGACGTCTTAACTTGACACAGTAATGCGATTAATGCTGCAAAATGTAAATGTGCTGAGAGCAATTTAATTTGAGTTTTGAAGTTTGGTTTGATTTATTAAAACTTCAAACAATTGTACAAATAAGAAAGAATGAGCTGATCGCTTTATAGAAATTTAATAAACAACAAAGTAATAAACAATATGAGAGTGATGCTAAGAACTGCTGATGGCACGATGCGACGCTTTTGATAATGATTGAACATTACTATAAAGAACGTAATTCAATCGATGGTGACAACTTTACAAACTTTATCTGTTTTTATTATGTACAGATATAATTTTATAATTCAGTTCACTGATTGGCGGTGCTGATTTATATAAAATTATTTGATATTATTAAAATGAAATGTGTTACTTACTCATGTGGTTCATACTTCCCTGACCAGAATTATTCTGTTTTGAGCATCCTTTTCGAAGCTATTCTATCCAGTTATCCATTGACTGCTTACAATTCTGAAATTATTCTTATTGTGCATGCTCATGCATTAAATTAGCAATGATCATAATCATGCAACAGATAAGAAGGTGAGAAAGAGAGAATATAGGAACAGTGATTAGTAATGAGTAATTATGTAGTTTTGTTAGAATAATAAACAATTAAACAGCACTAATGAATAGCTTAAAAAATAACATTACAGCATAGCTGAGCCTTTCGGATCATAAGACCGATGTATAAAAATAATTTGTTTCGAAATTGTCCGCGTGGTCTTCTAGTGCCCCTATTAGATCAGAATCAGTCATAGACATACATACCGAATGCTCGCCATGACCCTATGACCAACATTTGTATATGTATAGCCTTAGCTGATGTGGCTTTTCTAATAGGTAGTTCTTTCACTCATTGATTGTCTTCAAAACCTTGTCAAGTATAGAAAATTGATTTTATTTCATTTATGACTACATTGAAGCTACATTGTACTTATTGAGTATTAGGTATTATTTTATGTTTTTATCACTATTGATATTATCAAGGCCAGAATTCCCAGTGAGTGAAGAATTTTATAGTACTAGAACACCATAGAAGATCGCTTAACATTACCTAATCATGGAACGGCTTTTTGCTCTATTATTTTAAGTAGATGCTATTGATCTCCCTTTGCTCCTATCCGCAACCCGTTGCACGCGCCCTGTTGGTTTTCGAAAACCTCGTAGAAGATTACAAACCGTCAATGGCATTCTCAATTACTACCCCACATTGCACATTCAAGGGTCTGACTGTGCTCCTAACCCACCCTCAGTTTGTAATCTTCTCGCCAGTTTGAAATTATATTTTCCCGAAGTGAAAGTAATTTTGATGAGTGATAGCCGTACTATGCAGTAGATTAACCAGAATCTTTAGGTCAGAAGACAAAATCTAAATTTTGTAATAAAAAGGTTGCCATTGCTTTGAAATTCACCCAACATCTAATCAAAGCTACTAACAACAGCGATCAATTATCAATACTCATCGCTCCCTGGAAAATATAATCCCAAGCCCAGGGAGAAATTTCTCCGGGGATTTCCTGCAGAAATTCCTCCGAGGATTTTCTTCAGATTACTTCCGCAGATATTTTCCAAGAATTCCTCTAGCGATTTCGTCCAGAAATTCCTTCAGGGATTTCTCATGGGATTGCCATTAGAAATTACTCCGTGGATTTCTTCCAGAAACTTATGCGGGGATTTCTTACAGCGATTCTTACAGGATTCTCTCTAGGAATTCCTCCTGGGCTTTGCTTTAGTAACTCCTCTGGAGATTTCACCCAGAAATTCCTTTATGCCCAGGGAAGTCAAGGAAATTTCCATTACGAAAAGGTCCTGGACCGACCAGGAATCGAACCCAGACACCTTCAGCATGGCTTTGCTTTGTAGCCGTGGACTCTAACCACTCGGCTAAGGAAGGCCCTTTAACAACCTAATTATAATTTATTAAACCATTTAACCAATGGGGTGGTTGCAAACATAGCACAGAAAATAAAACATATTCGCCTCTGTTTCTTGATCAGAATGAGAGTGGGTCAGCGAATGTTACAAGTGTTGACACACAGTGATCAGCGCCAAACAGTGGGTGGTGTGTGTCTGTCTTGTTTTTATTCATGGCTCGTTATCTTCCACGAACGATAAATGTCATGCGTTTTGTATGAATGCAGGCGGATAAATGGGATGAAATTATGGCTCATGTGTCAATGATCGTTAAATTTTCCAAATCCTGTTCTTCAGAGTTCCTCCGAGAATTCTACTGTAGTTACTACGGGAATCCCTTCGGAGCTACACCCGGAATTCCTTTGGATTTCCTTCATGGATTCTTACTTATTTCAGAGTTCCTCCAGGAATTTCTTTGGAGATCCTTCCGGATTTTATTCAGAGTTCCACCGGGATTCTCTCCATGGTTCCATCAAGTATTCCCTCAGATTTCCTCCGGGAATTCTTTTGGAGCTTCACCAGAAATTTCTTTCAGGGTTTCTACTTTTTTTTCGGAATTTCCCCAGAAATTCTTAAGAGTTCTAGTAATACCTCGCAAATCCTATCGATTTCCACTAGTAATTCTTCAGGGATTACTTCGAAAAATTCCCCACATTTTCCCCCGGGAGTTCCTCCAGAATTCCTCAGAAAATTTCTCCAGAGTTCCTCTAGGATTTTTCTTAAGTTCTTCCAGAAATGCTTCCTGATTTTCTTCCGGCAATTCTAGGAACTTCTTCTGGATTTCCACCAGGGATTCTTACAGAGTTCTTCCAGAAATTCCTCTGGAGTCCCTCAAGCGGTTGCTCTGGATTTCATCCAGTAATTCCTGAATAGTTCTTCCGGAGCTCCATCGGGAATTCCTTCGAATATCCTCCATAGTTTCTCCAGGAATTTCTCCGGAGTTCCTCCAACAATTGCTCCAGAGTTACTCAAGGCATTCCTTTGGAGTTTCTCTAGGATTTTGTACAGAGTTCCTTCAAAATTGCTCCGGAAAATCCTTCAGAGTTCTTCCAGAAATTCTTTCGGAGCTTCACCGGTAATTTCTCGTGAGTTGCTCCCGAAATTCCTCCAGAGTTCTTTCAGCAATTATTCTTGTTTTCATCCAGATTTCCTCCGAAGTTCCTCCAGAGCTCCAACGGAAATCCCTTTGGATTTTCTTCAAAGTTGCTTTTGATTTTTTCCGTAGTTCTTTCAGGAATTCCTCCAGAGTTCTACCAGGATTTTTTTTTCCGGAAGTCCCCTATGAATTTCTCCGCAATTCCTTCAGCAATTGTTCTGGAGTTTTTTTTCGGAATTTCTCCAGAAATTCATCCGGAGCTCCTCCAGGAATTCCC
Source organism: Aedes aegypti (assembly GCF_002204515.2). Classification (NCBI taxonomy): domain Eukaryota; kingdom Metazoa; phylum Arthropoda; class Insecta; order Diptera; family Culicidae; genus Aedes; species Aedes aegypti. The sequence continues at coordinate 11,354 of NW_018735386.1, forward strand.
TAAGAGTTCCTCTAGAAATTCCTCCAGACTTACTCTGGGAAATCCTCCAGAGCTCTGCCGGGAATTCTTCCAGAGTTCCTGCGAGAACTCCTTCAGAATTACTCCCAGCATTCCTCCAAGAGTTTCTTCGAAATCCCTCCAAGATTTGCTTCGAAATTCTTCAGGAATTCCTTCGGACTTTCTCCAGGAATTCTTTCGGAGTTTTACCAGTAATTCCTTTAGAGTTCCTCTAGACTAGAAATTTTCAAAACTTTTGCCGGAAATTCCTTCGGAGCCCAAACGATAATTTGTTCGGATTTCCTTTATGCAGGAATTCTTCGGAGTTCCTCCAGAAATTGCTCACAGTTCCTCCAGGAATTCCTTTTGAAATTCTCCAGAAATTTCTGCAGATTTTTTTCGGGATGTCCTCCATAGTTCCTTCAGGAATTTCTCCGGAGTTTCTCTGAAAATAATTCAGCAGTTCGTCCAACAAATCCTTCGGAGTTCCGCCAGAATTTTTTTAGAGGTCCTCCAATAATTTCTTCAGAGTTCCACATGGATTTTCTTTGGAGTTCCCCCGGGAGCTCCTTCAGATTTCCTCCGGAAATTCCATTGGAGCTCCACCCGAGAATTTCATCAAACTTTCGCCATAGTTCCTCCAGGAATTTTATTAGATTGTCTCCAGAAATTGTTCAGAGTTCTTCCAGTAATTCATAACATAGAAGTTGAAAAGAAAAATACTTTCCACAACATTTTACTACCAAACATATAAAAATAAGATTGCACGCCATCAACTTTCTACGTAGTCATAGTTTATCTTTCGCTATACAGTTAACTCTCCCTTACTCGATATTCGGTATCTCGATATTGAGTTAGAGAACCATAGTAAAAGTTGGTTTTCATGGCTAACTCGATGGTCCCTTGGATAGCAATTGCATTGATTTTGTGTTCTGTAACCCGATACCTCCCTAACTCGATGGTCCCTTCAATATCGAGTAATTTTTAAAAGTTCTGACAAGAAATCCAAAAGAAACAACTGGAGATACACTAAAAATTGCAGGTTTTGCTCTAGAAATCTGAAAGAAACCCTTAAAAATCTTGTGAAATAGTTGCGCTAAAATCTTTAAAAATATATGTATCTGTAGTTACTAGAACTTTGCACCACGATTTATTCACAAGGAGACATGGTAAACAAATAATCTCAGAGATCATTTTGATAACAATAAGAGATTTAGAGTTTTTCTATTTAAAATGGACAATTGCACTATTTTAGTAAGTCTTTGAAAATAAACCTACTCTAAAGCCTGTACGCCGAACAACACAAAGCTTATTGGAACAAATAGTGTGTAGTTTATATATCAGTGCCCAAACTCAAAACCCAACCAACCAGCCTTCATAATTCTATAGAGCTTAGTGACATTTGAACACACGTAGACTAGCATACGCTCGTCATACACAGTTTGTTTTTGTTTTCCTCAAAGAAACTTGCACACGCTTTCCAGACTCATCAAAATGCATATGGAAATATTACCCCAATTTGAAAAATTTATACCTGGATTCTGGGTGTTTCTCGAGACTGAGTGCATATTGTTTTCCTCTAAGGTTCACAACCACATCTACACTAGGGCACCCATACCATTGAGCGTGATAACCACTATATAGATTCAAAACGAATCTATATCGTTCGCTATCAAAAATCACACACTGGTTGAGCGGGATGGTTAAAATCAAATAAAAAGAGAATTCTCAAAGTTTGAGCCAAATCATTACCTAGTGTTTAGAAAAATGTTCAGGTTTGTTTAGAATTCCTCAACAAAAAAAATTAGTCTTAGAAAACGTAAAACATTTCCAGATCTATTCAGCTTTAGCAGAATTTGTGATATAGGGGGAGATCCCCCAGTACCGGTAATCTTCGAGAAATTAAGAAATCATGGTCCCATCAAGATGGTGTATTAGAAGAAAATGAAGCTGTTATAGAGAGGAATGGTTGCGTAGAATAGCATATCCTTGAAATATGTACCACCTGTGCACCAGATTCCGCTCATTCAAGGGAAGTTATTTGTTATATAATAACTATTGAGTCGATCAATACTATTTTATGTCACAATGTAGCTCCAAGTATAGGTAATCAGAGGCAAAATAGAAAGAATTTGAAAATAATTCATAAAAACATAAACTTTATTGCCTTTGTTACAACATCTAAGTGTTCCTATTTCCGCTCACAGTAAACAGATGTCGTGACGAACTTATTAAAAAATGCATTTCGAATTTCGTTAGGTATTTATCCTGATATTTTTTACTGCAATAAGAATGCTGTATACTAAAACCGACATTTCTCTAATATTTTGTTTATTTTTTTGCATGAGCGGTTATTGGAACACACAAAAATACCTAGTGATCCAATAACCGCTCACGAGGTCTTGTGTTTTCAATACGAAGAATTTATTTATCAAATGAAAATAATGTCAGACAGACGATTTAATTTGAAAGTTGTTAATATTGCTAGAATATATCCGTGCGAAAAATGCTGGCTTTTGACACGAAAAATCAATTATTACACTAGTGAGCGGAAATAGGGCATGAGCGGATACTGGTGCACTGTGGGTACGCTTTTTGAAAAAAAAAAACAGATGTTTGGAAATCGATAAAAAGTAGACTTATCGCCTTATATTTAAATTATTTAATTATGATTTTGAATATGGAAAAATAGTTTTGACCTCGCAGGAATAATGGAACATTATCATAATTTGAGAGTGAGAATGTATTTTGTACCTTATTTCAACTAAATATGGTCAAATAAAATGTTGGTCTAGCATCTCCTGTCCCCCAGTTTCGGAAAGCATCATTTGTAACATGATATCTTTGAAATTTTTGCACTATATGTTTTCAAATATATTCATTTCCATGGATTTTATAAATCATGGTATGAAAGATGCAATACAAATAAGAAGAACGAAAATTCAGAACAACACGTAAAATGTATTATTTTTCATCATAAATGAAAGAGGTTTTTGATGAACCACTTGCACAATAAGTAAAACTCAACTTAAGGTATAAGTACACTTTGACAATAGTTGGCTTGAATTGATACAGAACTAAACACATGTTTGACATTGCACGTAATTTTTCAGAGTTGAAACCACACTCAATCACGATTTGCTTGTTCGGTAATTTTTTATACTGGGTACGAATTGTAAATCATAAAAAATACCGAAACTTTCAGCTTTTTAATTGAAAACTTCTGAGGTTCAGTAATAAATTTTACTTTTTACTGAACTACGGTAGCTGTCAGACCCAATTTTGCAACATTACCGAACAGACCGAAAAGTCAGTAAAAACAATTACCGACTATTCAGTAGTTGATGTTTTTTACTGACTTGTCGTCAAAATCAAATCAAAACAAACTGATGCGCATGCGGGAAAGTGTTAAATGAGAATCTCCTGCTGTAAAATCGTCCGGCGCCGGGAGTCACGGCTTTGGCAACCAAGCTAAGCTTTTCCTGCACCTATTTGCGCTTTCTCGTGGTAAGTATCGAAATTTAGTGAGAAACTCACATTTTACACGATTTGAAGTATAAATTTGCGATAAATCTAGCATTCCCTTTATGTGCATGTGAATTTTATGATGATAGTTACAAAGATTTTTCTGAGAATTTTGGAATTTTTGCTAAAAATCTGTGTCCTATAAAGAGATCTTGATATTACAGCAACATAAAATTATGAAATTACTAGACTTTTTTGGATTCCAGTACTGAGATTTTCATGTAAATAAAATCTAAAAATCTCAGAAATACTTTCTTAAAGATATCTAAATAATTTCAAAAGATCAATAATCGAATCAGATTGCGGATTTTGAATATTGCCAAAAGAGTTCCAGAAAGCCTTAAATAGTCCCAAAATTATTATGTATAACAAATCTAGAATGTATCGGAATCCCAGAATCTTTATAAAAAAAAATTGAAAATCCAAAGGAAATCCGAGAATGTTGGATGTTACATAAAGTTGCAGTATTACTTTATAAATATTTGAATTGCCAAAATTTAAAATTTCTACGGTAATCTTACCGGCATCTCAAAACTCTTATTGAAATCTCAGATTTTTCAAGGAAATCTCAAAATTATAACATCCGAATTGTCACGTTTTCGTAACGAATTAACTAAATTAGAATTAAAATTGCCCGATTACAAAAATGTCTGCCATACATCATGGCTGGTTATTCTCTTTCGAAATATCAAAACTGACATTATTGTCTATGTTTTCTACTAACATTATTCCATTCAATTCAACAATCTCAACAAGTGACTGATGCTATATAGAAAAGTCCATTCAGAGTGCAGCGTAAAATTCATGCATATTAGGGAATGTCAAATTTTTCACTTATTCATACGACAAATCATGTGAAAATATGTATAGTACTGTACTACATTCCCGCTATGCATCGCGTAATCGATCATGAACACAAATCATGTAGGTTATGTAACTTTACACGATTTGAAGTGTAAATTTGCGATAACCATTCCCTTTGATTTTATAATGATTTGACAACAAGGATTTTTCTGAGAATTTTGGAATTTTAGCTAGAAATCTGCATCCTATGAAGAAATCTTGAGATTACAGAAATTATGGAATTATAAAGGTTTGGAACTTTTCAAGATTACAGTACTGAGAATTTGATAAAATAGCGGTAGAATTTTGTAGCTTCCTCTGTGAATTAAAAAAAAACAGCATGTTGAACTCCGATGATGGATATGGAATTCTTAGTATTTCTGTGAGATTCTCGTTATTTTGGTAGGTTCCCTGGTAGTATCCCTGGAATTCTTAGAAATAAAAATAAATTCCCACAATAGTGGTTGAATTAAGGATTTTCATTTTTACATTCAGACATTCAAAGCGTTATACTACAATTCAAGATTTCTTCTGAAATCCCCACCGAACTTGAAATCAAAGGGGTCTAATGTTTACAAGAATTCCAAATATACGGACTAGAGTTTGCAGGAATTTCAATGAAATCTCAGAAATCCTTACAGAAATACCATCTTGAAGATACCCGAATAATTTCAAAAGATTAATAGCCAGATCAAATACCGGATTTAAAATACCCCAAAAGAATCCAGAATGGGCTTCCAGAATCCCAGGATTGTTATAAAAAATCTAAAATGCCTATCGGAAACCCAGAATTACTATAGGGATTCCAGAATCAGTCATTCTTACATAAATTAAGAATTACTGCCACACGATATTCACATGCAAAATGTTCAATTGACATTGAAAGCTCTCACTTAAAAACTGTGTAAGTACTCATAAGAACACTGAGAAGCTGAAAATTAGGGCTCTGCCCCAGTTGGGACGTAACGCCAGAAAGAATACCATATCTCTCAAATAAATTCAAAATTTCTTACCGGAATCTCAAAATTCTTTTCGAAATATCAAAATTTCTACGGAAATCACAAAATACCTTTCGAAATATCAAAAGTGACATCGTCTTCCCATGATATTTACTCAAATTTTAATTATTCCATTCATTTCAACAATCTCAAAGCATGAGTAGCAACCTCTACCATTAAGCAACCAAATAGGCTCAGGACTGCTTACGTTGGTAAATTCGGATGGTTTCCATACAAGAGGTGAAGTCATCTGCATCATTGAGTTTGCCTCTTGTATGCAAACCATCCAAATAATGATTTTGTCACACATTTTTCGATTACTTCCACTGAGATATGAGCATACCGTAGATGTTTATTCGTACGAAAAATGCATGTCGATGTCCATGTTCATGTCGATTGGGTGTTAATTTGTATTGATTTCTGAAAAAAACAGTATCCGGAAAAGCAAATCGGAACATGGGAAACTGGAAAGCCAGTAAAAACGCTTTACAATTTTACTGACTAAGTCAGTAATTTCCATCAATCAAAACATATTTTGATTTACTGGGTTTTTTCGGTAATCGTAAAAATTACCGAAAAAACCGTAGTTCCAAAACCCAGTAAAATTTTACTGGGGTCGGTAATCTGAATTGGCTGTGGATGTTTGTCTGTTGATGTTCGGTATTGAATGCCACGTGCCACCTTATAACTAATATTAGTCAATTTGAATCAAAAACGATAATATTTATCAGAAAAAAAGTACCATGATCATATAAAATAATTAGTTTTTCAATTCCGAATTTAGCGGCTTAGTTGTCCGGTACTGGAGGATCTCTCCCATGCTTTATGAATATTTCTCAAATTCTGAATAGAATATGCTCACTTGATATATATGTTTTTTTTTTTCTGTAACTATGTTCTCAAATAATTTAAGGTGATTATAAAACGAAGCCAAACTTTGAATTTTCAAGTGCACAAGATGAGAGTATCTGACAACATTTCGAGTTAAAAACCAATCAACTTACTTGCCTGCTGGTAGTGACCAACGGGATAGATTTTTAACGCGGGGTGCTGTTTGGTTCTCAAGTCTAGTGCTCTTGAAAATTTGAGGTGTGGCTTCGTTCTATAATCACCTTAAACTCTATATTCCTTCCTTCTTGGCATTACGTCCTCACTGGGACAGAGCCTGCTTCTCAGCTTAGTGTTCGATTAGCACTTCCACAGTTATTAACTGAGAGCTTTCTTTGCAAAAGTTCCCAGTTTCGCATTCGTATATCGTGTGGCAGGTACGATTATACTCTATGCCCAGGGAGGTCAAGGAAATTTCCATCAAGAACGGGACCGAACGGGAATCGAACCCAGACAACTTCAGCATGGCTGAGCTTTGTAGCCGCGGACTCTAAGCACTCGACTAAGGAAGGCCCCTTTAAACTCTATGTATTAACCCAGGGGCTCAGATAGCCGTAGCGGTAAACGCGCAGCTATTCAGCATGACCATGCTGAGGGTCGTGGGTTCGAATCCCACTGGTCGAAAATCTTTTCGTAAAGGAGATATACCGTGAAGGCCCCATACTCTGCGCACTCAAGGCTTTTCATAATTCAAACAATTTTAATTAATTGAAAACAAAACACAATACTCTGAAATTTTGGGAGCAAATACTTATTGATCTTATGTATAAGGAAAAAATATAAAAGCTTCACTAAGTAATGATTTTTATTGCAAATTTTTAATTTTTCTCAAAGGTGGTCCGTGTTCCTAACTTTGCGCACTCATTTTTGCAATGTTCCTTATTCTGCGCATTTAGGTTCCTAACTCTGCGCACTCGATAAATTCTTTATAACAGTTGAAGTATTTTACTAAAAGCATTACTAGAATTTAAATACTGAATTAATCTTCATTTTCCTGCTTTATACGGCTTTACGTCCCCAGTGGAGCGTAGAATGTCTTTAACGTCTTTTTTGCGTTCACCCTTGGCATGTAGAGGAAAATTAGCTTTGAATGTTTATGTATTTTCACTAGAAAATATAAAAACCAAATTTTCTTTGGTTCGGTTCCGATCCGGGTTTAGTATTAAATAATTGTCTCGGATTCGGGTCGGATCCGGGTTTGAAGAAAATAAACCTGGTTCTGGTTTGTTATATGTGAAACCCGAACATTTCTACTAAATACGAAGAATAGTTTGAGCGAAAGGGTATATCCATTCTTAATGTATTGTTCATCACTCAATCGAGAAGTATTGCCACTCTGTATAAGCGTGATGTAATTAATGAATGATCCCTATTACAGATCAATAACAGTACTTTATTGGCGTTTCTTACTCAATATTGACTCATGAAATTATACAAAAAATCAAAATTATTTTATTGCATGGTTAGGGAGTATTCAAAAATTACGTCCATCGTTCAGGGGAGGAGGAGTCTACGAAAATGTGACAATGCATGCAATAGGTACTGTAAAAATCACGACAGAGGATTGAGGGGACAGAGTGTAGAAATCCTTAAAATATTATGGACGTAATTTTTTAATCTTCCCTTACTATGATGGTCCCCTCAAACAATTTTCAAAGTATTTCTATTCCATATCTCGATGGTGTCGACAAGTCGATGGTTCCCTTCAATATCGACCTCTGGAGGGTTGATTGTATGTTGAAAATAACGTTTTATAACTGCTGCGCATAGTAAGGAACATAGTTGAAAAATGGTTCCTTACTATGCGCACTTAAGAAGAATAAGAAAATGAAGAGAAAATAAGTTGCACTTTACCAGTGATGATTGCTCGATACATAAACTAGTGCCTACGTACTAAAAATCTGAAATATGTTCTCTTTAATTTGCTTCAAATGACTTAAGTGATGATGTACTCCCTTAGCATTTTCCGCTAACGGGCAGTCAATTTGGACATTTTTCAATATTTTTAAAGGCATTTATTTTTTTTATTAAAGTAATAAACGTAAATTTGTCAAGAAAATTCTTCGCGTACTTTTTTATTACTATTGTAGCAATACATGAACAAACAAATTTAAACAAAAAATAAGTATTTTACCAGATTTTGGTGAATTTAGGTAAAAGTGCGCAGAGTTAGGAGCTGCGCAGAGTTAGGGGCCCTCACGGTACTCGATTCCCAGGGCATAGAGTATCTTCGTACCTGCCACACGATATACACATGCAAAAATGGTCAATTGGCAAAGAAAGCTCTCAGTTAATAACTGTGGAAGTGCTCATAAGAACACTAATCTGAGAAGCAGGCTTTGTCCCAGTTGGGACGTAACGCCAGAAAGAAGAAGAAGATTAACTTATATTAATTTCTTCAAAAATCTAACTCTTTTGATATTCCTTCACTTAATCAATAATTTCTAACAACTTTCAAATATTCGTGGATAATATTTACCATTACAATGTCATTAAAAAAGCTCAAATATTTGCAAAACAATATGCACCGTTTATCAATAAATTCTAGCAATGTTTGAATGTACCCAAATATGTATTTGTTTTTCTAGATAACTAAAGTTAAAATCTGGCAAACGCCAATTTTGAAATTTCAAAATAGATTTTGCAAAATTCAACCTAACTCTTATTTCTCGCATACTCTGAGATAACGCCCTAAAAGCCATTGGTAGCCACGTGTGTAGCTCGTTGTTTCTGAGCAAAAGAAAGAATAAGCATCCAAACCAACATCACGGACAGGTAAACAATGATCCTTACTTTCCCATAGCGTTGTCAAATAACATGGAAATCTATTCAAATGCCCAGAAACAACGAGCTACACACATGGTTACCAATGGCTTTTAGGGCGAGATCAGAAGTTATGCGAGATTTGTCAAATAATGAATGGCATTTGCTCATTGCAATATAAAAATGTTTCAATGAACGAATGGTCACTAGAGATTTTGTTTTTCTTTCTGTCGTTTCCTACCAACTGACACAGAGCTTTGGACAAATCTATATAGAAAGTGATTGAAAAATCTTAATGTCTTAAATCTGTTTCAAGCAAACTTTCATAAATTGTCAGAACGTAAAATTTGCTTATTTTTTTGTAAATTTGTATTTTTTTATCAAAATAACTTTCGAATTCGGCGAAGAAAATATTTGGCATGGTAGAAATATATGCCATCAAACGTACCAGAATACGGAGGATGCTGTGTAACCACTAGAATTCATATAGGAAATTTTGGAATTATGTCAAAAAACTACTCTTCACATCATTGTTCCACAAATCAACAATCGCCAACCCATCTTCTGCTAAGATGGCTTTAAAAATTATGCGTAAGAACAGGTTTCTGTAGAAGTTCTTGATCTCTCGTTAAATCTAAGGGAAGTTCTGATAGAAACGATGTCTCGTACCTGCGTATTTCGGCTACCACTTGCAGTCTTCTTCAGTGTCAGTTACTCGTATCCACTGAAGAAATCGTCGCACCTTAAATACTAACACCAGATAAGTACCTATACAACTAATCTACCTAGGAAAATTTCGACAGGTGTTTGAATGTACCCAAATATGTATTTGTTCTTCTAGATAACTAAATGACTGACATGTCGTGATGAAAAATAGAAAAGGGATAATAGTAACTACACTAATCCCTAATTATGGAGATTCTGTTCATGGGATTCAAATACATTAAAGAGAACGATATCTCGCTAAATATACACTTGATGGCTTGCTTGCAAAGAATATAATGACAACTCTAAACAATCATCTTCTCAGTAATTCATCAAAATCTGATCAAGAATACTTAGAATACCTATCAAAAAGGTCTCCATGAATTCATCTGCAGAAATTCATACAAAATTTAATCAGGGACCTCACTTTGTCATAGATCACGGATTAGTCTGTTGTAATCCAAACAAGGCTTTTTCAAAAATCCGTATCAGTTCCTCCAGGTATCCGACAAAAAGCAATTAAACCATTTAGATTTCTCAAGAAATTCCCAAGAAATCTATTGACTCAGGTTTTCACTAACCGAAAAATGGTATAACCGACAGGCTTACGTTAAGTTTAAATGAAATAAATACTAAATACCGTCAGTAATTTGCTTAAAATTTCCAAAATTAAATCCGTCGACATTCTTTTTTGAAATCCATTAAAAATCTTATTCGCAATGCACAAACTCTATCAGTGATTACCCTAAGAAATTTTACTAAGGATTCCTGAAAGGATGTCATCAAAACGATGCCAAGAATCTCAGTAGAAATGCATAAAGCATTTTAAAGAACCTATATCTTTCGCAACTCAGTCGTGCATTCCTTGGCAAAATTCCCAAAATTCTCTAGTACTTTTTCCGGGTGTTTTACAATGTCCCGGTCAATTGTAATTACCGGGTTTCATCGTACCTGCCACACGATATATGAATGCGAAAATGGCAACTTTGACAAAAAAAAAGTTCTCAGTTCATATCTGTGGAACATGCTCTGTCCCAGTGAGGACATAATGTCAAGAAGAAGGGGATTGTAATTCGGGGAATGTCTTAGAATCGTCACTTACCCAATACACCGAAGCAGCTGACGTATCGCGACATCCCATGTAGAACGGGAACACGGTCACCCGTATGCCTTCGGTGATTCGACGTGCTCCAGCCATTGGTTCCACTTTTTCCATGCCCTGTCATCCTCCTGAGCGCTTAAACAGCGGGTCCTTGTCCGGTTGGTGCGCCACAAACTTACGGAACAGCTCGTGTTGCAGCGGATGATTTTCGCCGGAATCATACGGCAGAATATTCGCATGGGCGACATAATTCATGCCCGGAATGACACAAATTTTGGTTCATTCCAGATTCCCCTAGAAAGAGACGGCTTCCGTTAGGGGCGCGTATGTACGGGCAAACCCGTTGATGGATTAAAACCTGATGGAATGCGTGCGTCTTCTTCTGCACTTCCTTGGCCGCATTCGGAGGAGGACGGGAAGAAAAATCGCCTGTGGTTGCAGCAGCGGCCGTCTTGCAGACAAATCGCGGTTACCAAACTTACAAAACGATCACTTTTCTTGATTTTCGCGACAAAATGGCACCGGAAGAACAAGAATCGAAACGCGAACTGCCCGCACAGCAACATGGCCGACAAAAACAACATGGGCAGTGTTGCGAGACTTATTATCGCACCAGTTATTGATGCAAAATAGCATTTGAATCTGTGTAATATGACAACGTTCGTCGTAATGACTTGGTTGCAGCAGTTTCTGTGTAATATTTCTATATTTTAGATGTGAATATTACACAAGTACCATGTAATGGGATATGGTAATCTAGATTTTGTGTAATTTCAGGGCGATGTAATATAACATCAAAAAGATGCTATTTTGCATCTGATTTTTGCTGTTACATCGGATTTTCATTACATCGGCTGAATTACGTCGATGCCAATTACATAATTTTTTGCTGTGTGGTACATTTTTCCGTACGGAATATTTTGGTTTGCGTGCCAGGCGTTACCGACGTTATGGAATCAGCTCTACTTCTCAGCAGCATACACGCAGCGAACTGGACTATCGAAATTCATAGATTTTGCCTTATGAACAATGGAACGATTATTGCAATAGGCCTATTCACATGATGTCTCAAATCAGCTGATCGGGAAGCACTTTGACAGTTCTTCTATGAAAATGACAGGCCCGTGTTAGCACCGGTCCTCCACCGATGTAAACAAACGCATAGACGGATCTGTCACATGAAAAGGCCTATACGAACGCTTTATGTATCGTTTTAACATCACTCCATACCAAGGCTTCGATAGGCGGGGTGTACGCACGAGCCTATCGATCGGAAGGTCCTTGGTTCGATTCCAGGTTGCCGCGGAAACTATTTTTTGTTTTCCAATTTATTGCCGTCAGACGTAGTTAACGGCAAGAAGAAGATGAGCGAAGAAGCAGAAATTGGTCTGCTTTGATAGTGCGCTTCCCAACCCACGTGTTTGAACGTGTTTGGTTGCATAAGAAAGGAGTCGACATTTTCCCAATTTTCGACATTCTATCGTCAAAAATCAAGTTTTCTCCATTGAGTATTAAATTTCCGACTGATTGGTGGGAAAAGATTAAAAATCTACCGATAAAGGGTTGAATTATTAGTATTCAAAATCTTACATAATTTCGTGACGGTCGCGAAATTTTAGATTTTCAATTGACACCCAGTATATGAGGCTCTGCATTGTTTTTGTTTTTGTATGGGTTTTTGACTTTTACTGGCCTTGTTGTTTACAAATTTTCTGTAAGAGTGAAAGAGAGAGGAAGATTTTTGTGCAGAGCCCCATTGCCATAAGATGTAGTTACCGTCAAAACACAGTTTTTTTATTGTGAAAAATTAAGCAAGATGTCTCCGTGCATATTTATACCAGGTATATATAGAAATGGTGTAGCTCGGATTACTCTTCACGCTAACATGAAAGTACCCATTAATGGGTAAAATAATACCCATTTCCAACTAAAGTGGCTTAACTCATTAAAAGAGTACACGCTAACATGAAAGTACCCATTAATGGGTAAAATAATACCCATTTCCAACTAAAGTGGCTTAACTCATTAAAAGAGTAAAGTCGACTTACTCATTAAAGAGTATTGGCTTTGAACTTCAAATAATGGGTATTTTTCACTCTTGGTCTTTACAATGAAAATGGGTAATAAAACCTCATTTTTTGGATGAATGTTGCCGCAGATTGAGATTAGGGATCCAGAAATAAAAAGTTTGAGAAATATATCAAAAGACCATCCAAAAACTTCATAAATGTAGCTTACATTTATTGTTCAGTTTTATTATTTTAATCTACAAATTTAAGAAATTATATCATTATTTTGTTCCTTTTGTCGGAAGTTTCCAAACATACGGCACTTGGAAATGAAGAATCTGGATCACTTTAACTGCTTCAAAAAATCCTCCTTGGAGCCGGCCGAACAGTTTGGGTGAATTGACACAGATGTCGAAGTATCTGCAACAATAAAGCAATTTGTAAAGATGTCATTCAAGAGAAAATCGTCGCATTACTTACGTGTTAGAAAAGCATCGTTAGAAACAAAACTATCAGCACAAAAATGGTCACTGGATTGGTTTGAAATAACGCGTGAATTCCACTTTTCACAATTTGTTTTTCAGTAATGCCGGGTGGCAACGGAACAAATTCGAACAATGGCGGATATGATGATATCAAACAAGCATGTATACAATTTACCCATTATTTCCACGAGACGGGAAACTTCGAAATGGAGCTAAAGTACCCTTTTTTATGTCATTAAAAAATACCCTTTTTCTGACATTCCCATATTGATTATGAAAATGGGTACATGGAACTCATTTAAAGGGTACTTCAAAGTTAGCGTGTTTGTGCGACCTGCAAATGTCAAACTTCGTAACGTCCCACTTTTTTTTACTGTGTTTGGTCTGTTGTTGTCGATTGATTCGTTGTTTACATGGTTTGGATCAACATTTCTTGAAGGGATACTTTGATTTGGATTATCAAAGCTCGTAGGTATACGCAAAATGTTATTAAAATTGAATTATAATTTTGTTTTAAATGATGTAGTCATATATTTCAATTGGCTATTGAAGAAATTTTTTTCAAAATCAAAGTGTCTGATATTACTGTTTGTATCACTATTTCGCAGTAGGAGTATCAACTAAAACATTATGGATTGCTGCCGGGTTTGCTTGGTAGACGAAGCTGACGTATTTCTGTCGCTATTTTCCAAGTCCGACCAAATCTCGATCTCGGAAATGATCAATGAGCTGACCGGATTGAAGGTAAAGCTAGTCTGTAGTTCTTCCACATTGTACGATTAGATTAAAACTACATAAATTAAGCCTGTCTAAATCAGCAAATCAAACAACAAATCTAAACAGCAAATCGAATCGTATGTGCGGTCGGCCAAATTCTAACGCACTAGTTAAGGTGAAGATGCAACGAAGGCACACCTCAAATTTTCAAAAGCCTGGAGAACCAGGCAGCAGTTCACTCTGAAAATTTCACCAGCGAGTGATCAATCGATCAAATTTTTAGCTTGAACGGCTGTTTGGTTTTCTAGATTTGTGCTCTTGTACTCTAGGCTTGGCTTCGTTCCATCTTCACCCTAAAGCCTGATTTGCTGCTGAACAGGAATCGCTAAAGAAATTTCTCGCCGATTCCTTGCAGAAATTTTCTACAGCGACTCCCGTTTGAACTGACATCTCTTTTCAAGTGCGTACTGCGATCAGATGCGCTTCCTTGATCGATTCCTTGCAGGAATTTTCCATGCATCAAGATAGGCCAAGAAATTACTTGTCAGCAGCGAATCAGGCTTAAAGCGAAGTATGCACCTCAACAGAAAAGTAATCGCCTATCTCAATGCGTGGGAAATTTCTTGCAAGAAATGCTCAAGAAAGGCATTTTTCTTTGATCGCAGTACGCAGTTGAACAGAAATGTCATTTCAAATGGAGCTCACTGCAGGAAATTTCTTGACCATTGAGCAGAAATTTTTACTTTTCTTGAGCGGAACAGCATACCTAGCTTAACGGCCGATTTGCTGCTGACAAGAAAAGTAATCGCCTATCTCGATGCGTGGGAAATTTCTTCCAAGAAATGATCAAGAAAATCACGTTTCTTTGATCGCAGTACGCAGATGAGAAGAAATGTCATTTCAAATGGAGCTCTCTGTAGGAAATTTCTTGACCCATTCAGTCAAGAAATTTCTTTACTTTTCTTGAGCGAAACAGCATACTTAGCTTAAACAAGTACTTCCCTAGCCGTGCGCCGTGGCGCACTGGTGCGCCGTAGCACTTCTTCAGAGGCGGCGCAAGTTAACTTATGATCAAAGTTGAAATCTTCCCAATTATTGAGCATTTTGCACCTTATTAGACTACTGTGCAGAAAATTTTTGCACAGTGAACATTTGAACACCTCACACATACACGTACATTACAGTTTGAAGGCTGCTTTGATACTATTTTCTCGTCTTTGTTATGATGTTATACAGTGGATCCACAATTAAGAATCGTCCACAATTTATGAATCAGCTGACTTTAAATGACAAAATAACAACAAAAATCAACACAAAACATCACGTAAACAATTTTACTCAAATAAATTATAACCGAAAATGTTTCCGTGATGTTTTGTGCTATTTTTTACTGTTATTTTGTCCTTTAAAGGCAGCTGATTCATAAATTGTGGGTGATTCTTAATTGTGGATTCACTGTACGAACGATTCCCATAACATAATTGACATCATCGGTGAATTTTTTTCACTCGGTCCCTGAATACAATCTAAACATAGCCAGAAATGCCACCGGAAGAATGCTTCAGTGCCCTGTGCAGTATTTATATCTCTAGATGACGAGTTCAGTTCGTTACTCAACGTGAAATATCGTGATGCATCGAATTGCCGGACGCTTCGGAAGCCGGACACTGGCCTTTTTTACGGTGTTTTTGAACCTAATTCCGATTCTCCATGCATAAAAGTTGTCGATAATATATTTTTTGGGTGATTTAAGAAAGGGGGCCCGGGATTCGAAGCATCCGGATACTTTGAATCAACACGGTACTTGGGTGAACTAATAGAGACCGATGAAGATCAAGTTGCTAAAGTACTTCCGCTCTTTCGGCATGAATCGCTAATCGACTTGAAGCTGACAACGGATGATTTGATTATTTTGGATCAAGCAAATAAAAGTTTCTCAAAGGAGCTTTACGGCTGCTGGCTATTGCCGTTTGCGATTTCAAGGACCAATTGCCGTGAAAAGAAGTCTGTTAGTGGGGTGTAGCTGGCAAAACGGTGGAAATTTTTTTACACCAATGCTGGTTGTTTCGAATACACAAAAAAAAGAACTTTCGATGCAATCTATTTGACTGCTTTGAAATATTGTGAAACGTCATAAACAGCTTTTGTAGCATACGCCTGCTGATGTTAGTAAGTGTGCAAATTGTATCTAGCACATGAACAATTTCATTAGAATCTAAAATTTCGTGCAATGGTCAATATCTTAGATTTTTATTTCAATTTTCGGATGTAAGTACATAATGGTAAAGCTCGTTTAAAGATAACCGTTCATCGACGAATCAGAATATGGGGCTCTGCACAAATTTCATCCCCTCTCTTCACTCCTCCTTGAAACTAGTAAACAACAAGGCCAGTAAATGTCAAAATTCAATACAAAATCAAAACAGTGCAGAGTCCCCATAAAGAGGGGCCATAAATTCTTTTCTCGCATAGCTTGTGATCACGCCCTAAAAGCCACTGGTAGCCGAGTGTGTAGTTCCTTGTTTCTAGGCAAATGAATTGCCCAGGATGAAAACTATCACTACTGGAAGATAGAGAAGGATCTTCTCTGTATCGTAACATTGTTGAATAAGGTGTAAATCTATTCGTTTGCTTGGTAAAAACAAGCTACACACTCGGTTACCAATGGTTTTTAGGGTGAGTCACAGGTTATGCGAGTTTTGTTCTTTTGACTTTTACTGTGCGCCGTGTGACTTGAAAACAGGGCGCACAGTAAAAGTCAAACGTTTTATAGCATGCATATATGCCTATAGGCTCATAGACGGATCTGTCACATCAAAAGGCCTATCGCCACTGTCAAATGGAAAAAGGCGACGACAAAACTAAAAGAAGAATAGTCATCCTCACTCAACCAGCGTTGGATGACTATTTGCGGCAGGCTCGGCGTCATGACTGTAGTAAACATAGGTTCCAAGTAGAGTATTATAAAAAAATGAGTCATGACTGGCGAAAGTTTAGCGTGTCTAGCGATTGAATCTCGAACGTGCTGTAAAAACGGAAAAGCCGCGCAAAACAGGATTTCATATTTTTTTGACAGAGATCGCCTAAATGGGTCTTGAAACTGGAAATGCGTTCGGGTTGAGATAAATGTTATGATAGAGTAGAGCGCATGCGTACTGCGAGGGTTCATTCAAATATTACGTTACGCTAAATTTGCCAATTTTAGACCCCCTCCCTCCCCCACGTAACAGCTTTTGTATGGAAAATTGTATTTTTTTGTATGGACCGTAACACAACACTGAGAACAGCGTTGCGGTTGAAAATACTATATCAGAGGGTTAAATTAAATACACAACGCCACTTGATTTATGCAGACTAAATTCGCATTTATTTAGAATATTTGTGCATTCAATTTTACCATGGCACCATTTGTATAGTAAAAATTACTATATCATGGTTAAAAACTTGCAGCAACCAGAATCGAACCGAGGATCTGGCGATTCCCAGCGCGAACGCTTACCGCTCGGCTATCGATGCGGTTGGATTGAGAGGGAACAAAACGCAAATAAAAAGCGTTCATGATAGCTCAGTCGTGGTTGGAATAGTAAATTTAAAAACACGTTCATGGTTTTCATTACTGCCACGCTTGTTTCAGTGTATGTAAGACCCCCTCCCTCCCCCTATGCGTTACGTAATATTTGACCGATCCCTGACCATTTGAAAATTGGGTTGGTATCAGGCACGTTCCCCGCCATTTGTGAGATTTATGCCATCGCTATAATATAGCCTATTTCATCATCTACCCGATGGGAGTGGAAAGGGAAGGGACGATGGGAAGAAATAGGAGTGGCGTCCCTTGAACAGGGAAGATCGCATAAGCGAAATGAGAGTATGTAGCTCCATACCACAATAATGGTTCGAACAGCGCCCTAAAAAGGGCACTGCAAAACGCATGAGCGTGAAGAGAGCCTACAGCTACTGACCACAGTGGGTTAAGAATAACAAAATGTCCTGAGATTCAGGCTTTTGAATTCAGTTTTACAAATAATTTATTGATATCGCAATTACGCAAAAACTGGACAGTTACATATCAGGTGATAAGAAGTTCCATAATCAAGATCACAACTATCACACACAAATATATCAGCACGCTGAATATTTGCCATGTGATAGTTGAGTCGACAGTGGCCAGTCAAGGTTGTAACTATGACCATGACTATCTGACATATTTCTTTACAAATAGCCAGACGTCCAATCTTCCCGTAAAGGGAGTTGTGTGGGAATTTGCTATAAGGAAAGTGACAAGTATGGATTAGCTGCTTTGCTCTTGCCCACAGTTGATCATCAGAAGTTTTCTCGTCAGGTTTTATTTAGACCCTAACCATTTATTCTTAGGCACGGTAAGCTTAAAGCCGCATGAATTAGGGGTCAACTGTGAGGTGGACTTTTGCCACCAGAACAGGCAGTCAGTAGTTTTAATTCTTAGCCAATTGAAATCGGTAATAGGAAGTTAAGGTGACACGGGAGACCGTGTTATTTTCCCTATCTTTTGTCTCACTCTAACAATTATCTAACTAAGCGCAAATATTAAAATGGCCAGGTCCACTGTGCAGACTTTGGGGTTGCAGGCAATTGAAAAAATCATGACGATTAGGTTATTCACGCATGGATAAACAATCATTTTTCAATTCAAGAAAGAAGAAACGGGACACTCACTCTAACAATTATCATCAAAACTTTGCAGAAGCAAATCTCGAGTTTTAGTGAACCGATGAAGCTGAAAATTTAATGGGTTATACACTACATATATCGATATATGGAAAACTAGTCGCATCAATCCTAATGGTAAAATGAATATCGTTATGTATCGACAATCTTCACTAAGGCAGCGTCAATTAATTACGTAACGCTAAAATTGGAAGTTATCTACCCCCTTCCCCTTCGTAACGCTTTTTGTATGAAAAATTTAAAATTTGTGTATGAGTCGTAACGCTTGAGCTTACTCCCCCTCCCCCTCGCCACTAAAGCTTCTTGGAGGTCAATTATAATTCTTACTGCACTTTTACACTTTAATTATTTTGTTTAGTTTAATACATCAGTTCTGAATGAGTGTTTGTATATGGAAGAAATTGAAAAAACTGATGCTTGAAAGATTGCGAAGGTAATTCCGTCTTTTAATATTCCTTTAAACCACATAATAATGAAACACATATTTGTTTCAGATGTAGTCATCAGCAAAATTTGAATATTAAATAAACTGAAGGCAATCACTTTAAAATGTTATACATTCAGCAATAAGTGATGCAATGTTGTTTTTTTTTATTAGGATACCCAAAGCTTTCAGCATGTGGAAATGTCAAATAATGCAAATGGATTTATTATTTAAACAAATTAAATTATCTTTGATTAAATAACTTACTTTACTTACTTTTGCTGGCTCTACGTCCTTCAAGACATGACCTGCGCCACAATGTTACGCCAACTAACTCGGTCCATGGCTGCTAACCTCCAATTCCTCGATCGCCCCACACTTCCAAGATCCTGCTCCACTTGGTCAAACCACCTAGCTCGTTGCGCTCCCCTTCGTCCTGTACCGGCTGGATTTGAGTTGAACACCATTTTTGCGGGATTGTTGTCCGGCATTCTCACAACGTGTCCCGCCCATCGTACCCTTCCAGCTTTGGCGACTTTCGTGATACTGGGTTCACCGTAGAATTGCGCAAGCTCGTGGTTCATTCTTCTCCTCCATACGCCGTTCTCACATACTCCGCCGAAGATCGTTCTAAGCACACGTCGTTCAAAAACTCCTACCGCTTGCAGGTCCTCTTCGAGATTGTCCTCGTCTCATGCCCGTAGAGGACTACCGGTCTTTATAGCGTCTTGTACATGGTACACTTGGTACGGAAGTGAAGTTTACCAGACCGCAAGGTCTTGTGTAGTCCATAGTAAGCACGACTTCCGGCGATGATACGTCTTCGAATTTCTCTGCTGCAGTTGTTATCCGACGTTATCAATGATCCGAGGTAGACGAATTTGATTAAATAAATAACATTTTTATTTCAAATAGAAAACTTTGTTGTTATAAAAACATAATTTTTTAAAACAATAATCATACTGTTTTAAAAACAAAAATTTATATTTGTTTAAACAAAAATTATGTTTTTAAAACAGAAATTATATTTTTAAAACTGTTTTGTACGCGGCTGTCTAAATCCACAAAAATAATTGTTGAACCAAATTTGCAGTGTTGTTTAAAAAAATGAAAACCAATTATAGGCCGGCAAACAATGCATATTTTTTGTTGAATCCATGTTTTTCGTTCTTCAAGGACGCAAATGTTTCAAATTGGCTAAATCTGAAACATTTGATGATTTTCATTATCACTGCGACGGTATATCGACATTTTCAGATAACCGCATTACGTGGATTTATCTTGCAGAACACAATATCTCGCCAACAGCAACTCGGCTTCATTGATCCATACGGAAGACTTTGTCACTGCCTTTCCTGGTGTCAAAAGCATTGATTCAACACATTTTAAGGTTTTCCAATCATCAACGCTTAGTACATCCTCCACATCCTCTCCGGTGTCGATAACGAACCGAACGTTTACACCTCCGACAAAGCACTTACAGTACGCTTGCCTTCAAGATGAAACAACTCACGCATCTCGACGGTATTTGTTACGTCATCCAATTCTCGCACAAATTTCTCTTTTCGATCACGATTCTTGCTATTCTGAGTTGATGCCGCTTGTCGGTATTGCTGGTTTTACAACATCGTGCATAATGTCCTAGTCTGCCGCATTTGCTGCAACGGGAACTTTTTCAAAGTACTTTCAAAATTTTCCTTGAGGCTTGAGGGTTATCGGAATTTTCAGCATCTTTTCGCTTGGTTTGATTCCAGAGTCGTCGACAATTGTAGTGTAGTCAGTCCCAATCGTTCGGATTACGGAGAGAAATCAAAGCTTGATCCAGTGAACGTCATTAAAATGAAAGAGGTTTTTATTCCAACTCCTACTATGATCCAATACAGAACATCCGCCTACAACAACACATGTTTGTACTTTCGACTCTATTTCGAAAACTATGGTTAAATACCAGAACACTGTATTTTTACATGTTCATACATACTTTTACTGTACGCATACCTTACCAGGCTGAAATTAGAGCTGAGAAACGAATCAAAAATTTGAATACTAATAATGTACTAACTTCAAGTTGCAGCCAACGGGCCATAAATGATAAGATCATTCAAATTGTTATACTCACAAAAGGAAGCCGTGTTTTATGCAGTTTTTGATATGGAAAAAAAAGCGGAACAAAAATGTTATTCATTATTTGTATTATTTAATCTGTGTAAACTCTGTTTTTCGCTTTGCATATGGTTTTTATTTGTTACTTTATCCTTACTAGAAAGCAATTCAAATTCTTCATCGAGTTCAAATTCTTTGTGATGGCGATGGCGTAAGATTCTTTACAGGCCTTTTTTTCGATCTGCACGGCAAAAATTTCCAGATATGCTATTGTAACATGAATCGAAAGTGAACATAACCAAAGAGACTCTCTTTTGCAGATAGGACCATTTGACATTATCTTACTGGTATGATGAGCATATATTATAGTCCGAGGGATGTAATTTAATGATTCATAATCTCTAAACGCCAATGTAACGTTATGTCCGTTCATTCTTATGATATGCAATACAATAGTTTTTCGATTTTATTACTGCTCAATTTTACATCACTCAAAAATGAGCAAATTAGAAGTGAAATTAAGAAAAAAAAAAGTTTGCAGGTGGGATTTGAACCCACCAGTTTTTGTATACTAGACGAGTGCTTTGTTAACTAAGCTATAAAGCCACCTGATGACCCAATAGCTCAAAAGGTTACAATTTTCAAATTCGAATCTCAATAGCTGACGCAGATCTCCTTCATAACCCATATCTTAACCCATATTAGCTTAGTTGGTCAAAGCGCTCGTCTAACATGCAATTTACTTATAATTTGTCCATCTTTACCAAGAGCAATGAGTTAATACGTTTAGGGATTTTCATTTTATTACGCTTCAGTTGGTACATCCACGGCAACATAAAAAAAACTGATCCGGGATATGATCGAGAAACTAATGTATGCTGTTTGAGATATCTTTACACATGCTTCTTTCTGCTATTGCGTCACTTCTGGGACAGAATATGTTGTTCATCTTAATCCGGCGCTTCCTTTGCCTTATAAGGTATACTTACAGGCTGGGGATGAAGTATGAAATAACCTATGATGTTGATACTCGCTTTAGTTTATGTCAAGTTTGAGCTACATATCAGCGGAATCATATCTATACGTATTTCTTTCAGATTTTGAAAGGCGACGGTCTTCCTCGGTTCATTTGCAGGAGTGTTCGGAAGACATTGAAAATGCTACAAGTAAGGCTCAAGTGCTGGAATCCGACCAACAGCTACGCAGTACTCTAGAGCAAACGCATAAAAGGTAAGTGCACGTTTCATAAACTGTCAACCTAGGTAGGCAATTGACTCAGGGCCCTTTCAACATGATTTTTAAAATTTGTTGATTTGTTTTTCCGTTGACTTCTTAAAATGTTGTACAGTATCAAATTTAGCTATGCTTGTAATACCTCTAGATCTAGAAACATATTTTTTTTTTGTTAATTCTTTTTTTTATGTAATGTT
>NW_018735387.1:0-30819 GCF_002204515.2 Aedes aegypti
TATTGATCTGATCTGATGATATAATAACGCTAGCGTCATTATATCATCTGAAAGTTTTTTTTTCTTGACAGATAGAACGGCTATCGAGAACGCTTTTTATTTGTGTTTTGGTCCCTCTCGATCCAACCGCATCGATAGCCGAGCAGTAAGCGTTCGCGCTTGACAATCGCAAGATCCTCGGTTCGATTCTGGCTTGCTGCAAGTTTTTAACCATGATATAGTAATTTTTACTGTCGAAATGGTATCAAGGTAAAATTGAATGCACAACGTATTTGAAATAAATGCAAATTTAGTCTGCACAAATCAAGTGGCGTTGTGTATTTAATTTAACCCTCTAATATAGTATTTTCAACTGCAAAGCTGTTCTCAGTGTATATAATATGTTGCGCTTCGGATATGAACAAATTCGTTATTTTGTCTTATGCACACGTAATTCATGCAGTAATTACTTTAGTGTTTTTCTGCTGCTACTTGCGTCCGTAACTTTTAGAATGATGATGTTTCGCAATAACTGTGGATATGTGCATGATTTAGGTTAAGATGTGCATAGATTTTAGTTCAATTTACCTGTGCTATGTGTTTTTGTTTTTATAGACTTTAAGTAGAATATCAAATTAATACTTGGCTCAGCCGTAATTACTATATTTAAGTAGAATAAACAATTTGAATTAGTAACTTTTACCAAAGGTAATTCCCTTCGCACCTACACTTTTGTTGCTGATCAACTTTTCATTTGTGTTGTTTACTCACTATAATTGGCCTGTCATTCGTGCCAGTGAACACAAGATCGTACATAATAGGATATAAGAGTACAAATGTGGAGGCGATATACGTACATACTGCATGCAGCCTAATGGCGGCATGTACGTATATCGCCTCCACATCTGTACTTTTATGCGCTATCGTATACGAGTTTGGTGTTTACTGGGGTCGACCCATGGGTCATTAATAGCTCAAATACCAGGGTCAGCGCTGTTTGTTGGTTGACTTGGGTAATTCGGTGCATCGCATCCCATTAGGGTGCGACACTAGTGGTCCGGCAAACTTCGTCTTGCCATCAAGTAGGCTGTTGGAAAAGTCTTCTTCCGTTTTCCCCATTATTCCGGAGACTTTCCTGACTTTTTCCTCGCACGAACACGTCGCATCCCTTGTGGAGGGCAACAGTGAAAAACTTGCGTCAATCCGTTGACCCGTTCTCGAGCCATTTCGTGACATTCACTCCATTTTTATTATATAAGATGTCAAACTCTCAATGCAGTAAAACAAGTATGACGATGAACCTCAATTGGCCCATATATAAATATATTTTGCAAATGTATTTATATTGCGTAAAATCATCTCTAAAATTAAAATTGGAAGAAAAAAGGATCCAATTTTGGGGTGAAATTGATCACTTGTTAATGCTTGTTAGTTTTAAAAACAACTCCACTTACTCAATTTGGACAATGCGAATATGAATGAATAGGAATACGCCTTAATATAGGCAATTTCTCAAGGAATCGAACAGAAATTTAATTATTTCAACACAATGAGCAATTTCGTGCGAATTTGGATATATATTATATATGTTTTGACAATATATGTTTTGAAGATATATTGTTAGCATCCTCACAAACTTTCAGGCCGACACCATGTTCAGAACCTTGCTTAGAACTAGAAGGTTATGCATGTCTGTCAACACCACAATAAAAAACGATTCTGGAATTTTACATTATTTTCAAAGAAATATACGTTCTTTGACACGAAAACCTTCTCAACACACAATTCGACAATAAATAAGTCAAACAAAGGTCATTTACTTTGGATTATATTGATATTGATGCTCTATTGGTAAGATATAGAATCGTGTGACACTATGCTCAATTTCACCCGAATTTACGGTATTTGCACTACACTTGGTTGAAAATTTTATAAGAGATTTTTCCTTCTTTTGATCATAGGCTGTTTTTCAATTTATAAATATTATTCATAGTTATACGAATTAAGGTTTGTAATACATTTATAAAGAGTCTTATTAAAAACATACTTTCTAAACCAAGGGTTAAATTAGGTCTCATTTATAATTTATACATTTTTTAAGAGTTGATCAACTTAAAAACGAATGTTAAAAATGATTCAAAACATTTGCAATAGACATTGAATTTGATATGCTGAGGGAACAATAAGCGTGATACTTCAATCAGCATTTTACAAAATACAATATGACTCTTGAAGTGATAAGATGATCTTTTCAATAAAAACGAAAAATAAATCCAGCTGTGCATTTTTTTTGTGTAAATTCAACATTTAACAAAATTTTAATAAAAGTTATATAAGACATACAGTAACATTCATTATCAACCCTTGAGGGCAAGGTTGCTGAAGGCCCAAGAATGACTAACTTCTTTAATACTCGCATTTTTGAGAGCACGTCGCACAAAAGAGCTATAATACTGAGAAAGCTGATCGTTACTTGTGCACTTGCTGCAAACATTTCAGCTCCAAAAAACAAGAAGCAACACTAGGTTTATAAAAACTGTACGCACTGCATATTTACGTTGAAGGTACCTTACATGTAAATGAAGAAACTTTGACTATTTCAAGCAAAGCTCTTGCAAGCCCTCAGAGCTTCAAATCAGCATGACTTGGAGATCAATCACAAGTTTAAGATCTATCAAGCTTAAAAAACGCACTCCATTTAAATTTTAATACCATCAATTGTTCCCGAACAAAATTTCTTTTGTTCTTCCCTACATGGTACAGAAATACGTAACAAGTCCTGGCTCTTACATCTCCTAAACATGAAATAAAGCTTTTCCAGAGTGAAAATTTGCAAGACTTCATTAACTGCCCCTTAGCAGAGAAGTTCAATCTAAAACCCCGTTTATGCGTGATAAAAATTCAACTGCTGAACATGGGAGACTTCACAAAATTTATTGGTTGAATATCAAGATCATTAACCTTGCCATAACGGGCCTTCCTTAGCCGAGTGGTTAGAGTCCGCGGCTACAAAGCAAAGCCATGCTGAAGGTGTCTGGGTTTGAATCCCGGTCGGTCCAGGATCTTTTCGTAAAGGAAATATCCTTGGCTTCCCTGGGCATAGAGTATAATCGTACCTGCCACACGATATACGAATGCGAAAAATGGCATATTTGGCAAAGAAAGCTCTCAGTTAATAACTGTGGAAGTGCTCATATGAACACTAAGCTGAGAAGCAGGCTCTGTCCCAGTAGGGACGTTAATGCCAAAGAAGAAGAAGAAGAAGAAAGAAGAAGAACCTTGCCATTATTCAATCACAAGATGAGATCATACTTAAATTAAGTGCAAGGGCGGCTCAAATCACCAAAGAGCGCCTTAACGTAATAAACTAGCCTATATCTAATCCAAACTTAATGGTGCTCAATTATTAACAAGTAAGTAGACAATATACAACTCTCAACTCTTTTTCCATGTATGTATCCAGTGTACAACAACCTGTTCGTGCAATTTACACACAAAAAAGTTACAAGCCGCCATTGACCCACAAAGGAGAGCGATCGCTTTCATAAATTTGAGCCTACAATAAAAATTTGCATCTAAATGATCGTGCTGCTCCCACAGTTCTTGCCTTCACCCTCCCTCGACGAAATCGAATCCGATCGACACATTCTACGGTAGTGTCTCGCTTGATAGAACACATGGGTATCGGGCTGGAAGCTTGGTAGCAGCGTGAGCAGAACACCAGTTGCAATTATTTCCTCCATCCGCCACTGCTGCTGGAGCGACTAAGCAGGGGTTTCATGCTGTCGTTCCGACAAGTGACAGCCAATGCGGCCGCCAGCGTCCAGCCAAGGCCAATCGGCTAGTTGAATTTGTTCGATACCTACACTTCCGTGCAAAAGTATTGGTCCACAGTATGCAAAACCTAAAAATGTATTTTGTCCATATCTCTGCGATGTCGCGTCACGTACTCTGAAAAAAGCATGTCCAATTTTCTCAGCATTAAATCGACCAATATTGTAGATATTTTTTAAGAGAGCTTGACGCAATTATAAAAAAAAATATTAAAAAAACAATTAAAAATCATTAAAATAGTCAATCAAGTCATCATGCAAAAGTTTGCGGTCACTTGTGACGTATGTTAATCAGACTTTGCAGAATTTTCATGTTTTAAGTAAGTTCGAGTGACTCAAAGCTTTTGTGCGTTACACCATTCTGAGAGGTTACCTCAGATTTTCCACTAGAATGACTATTTTATTGATTTAAAATATTTTTTTTAGATTTTTCCGTCCAAATTTTTCAAGTGCTTTTGAAAAAAAAAAAACAAACAGAAGATTACAGTTCAAATATCACATTGTATTACAATTTTGGAGATCCTGTTGTGAGAAAAGTAGCCATGCTTTCTCAGTGTAATTTTTTTTTTAAATGTCAGATTGATTGATTGTCATTCGAATGAGCCATAGAGGATTTAAATTAGATGTGTAATCCCAGTGATATGAACAAAACACTTTTGTATTTATTCCTGCGGGATAAACTCAAACTTGTGCACGGGAGTGTATATGCGCTGTTCGTATTTAACGGCATAGTGATCACTACTGGTAGTAATCGGAGCTATGTGGAGGTGATTCGGCTACCGTAACTTACGAGTAATCTTTTGAACGGACACCTTCCGAAGTGGTCCTGGAAAGACATGGGGGTTCGTTGCTTTAGTCACTCGTTTGGATAGCGTTGTACGCTGATTGACACTGTTCAATTTAAGGGACGATACCTACTGCTAATAGACGAGTATAGGCAACATTGTTACAGAAAGGATTTTTTTAGATATGAATTTTTCAAACATATATTATATTAAGACAAACTTCTCGTAGTCCGTAAAACAATCAGGTTTCTGTCGAAGATCTTAACAGAAATCATTCAAAGGTTTCTATAACAGTCTAATGGATCTTGGTGAGAACCACCAAAAATCGATAGTGAAACTTAAAAGGTTGTTGGCACAAAAGTCTTGCTAGCAGAACTAATAGTTGGATTAAAATGTACAAATACAGGAAAACTTTCCAAATTTTTTCATAAAATCTCTTCAATGATATTCTCGCTCTTCCTTCCAGGAATTAAAATTGGAATTCCTTCATACATGTATATTCTTCTCACTATTTTATCTGAGATTCTTCCAAAAATGTCTTCAAGATTTTATCCAGTTCCTTATAAAAATCCATTCCATTTCTACCAAATTTATGTCAAGATCTCCACCACTTTATAAAATTAAACTATTTTTTAGATGATTCTTTGTGGTTTATCTACGGCCATGAAAGGTATTTCTTCAAATACACAAAGATTTGCCTCTGGTTCTGTTCCAGAGGCACCAGAAAAGTACTCACTTGTTAAATTGTAGGGATTTCAACACTATTATTCTAAGATAACACCACCTAGAAATCTTCTACATATTCTTCAAGAAATTTACGTAAGCGTTCCTTTTTGAACTCGCCCAGGAATAATATCCAAAGTTTCTCAACAAGATATATTTCTACCTTGAAACCTTGATGGCTATAGCCTTACTAGATAAGTGAACTCAGAAGTTCAAATTAAGTTGAAATTTGGTTCCATGGAACTTTGCTGCTGATTAAAAAGGTAAACATCTACAAACTGAACTTGATTCTTAAAATGGCACGGCTTTAATTTGTTAGAAACTTGAAAGTACAATAAAAGTTGTCTTCATTCTTTTAATTCAGCACTAAAGTTCACAACTAATTTTCGAATAACTCGTTTATAACTTCAATGTAAAGTTCAGTGAAAGCTTTAACCGTACTTAAATCAAACTTATCTCGTACTTGAAAATAGGAACAAAGTTCGAATGTAGACTTCAAAGCCATTTGGAATGCATTGAAATGGACTTGTTTCGAACTTCAAGCACAACGTTCACTTAAACTGCAGACCGAACTGAACTTCTTGAAAATTATAAATAGAATAATTATAAATTTCACTCACAATAAATCTCTAAGAGATCTGTTCATTAGGATTCCTAGTGTTTACAATGTCACAGAATAAAGCTTCTAATTGTTCTCAATGATCAATGAAACCCAGAAGGGCAAACAAACGAACTTCATTGCCATCAAGATTGACTGGAGAGCACAAGTTCGGGACACATTGTTTTCTCAAGCCTCGGAGATGTTTATGAATCATTTCACGATTCAATGTTGTGGTTGACCTACTTGCATAAACTGTGTTTAAGGTGAAACAGTTTTGAATCAACTTCTAAGATTGCACTAAAACTTCAAAGGCACAAATCTCGCAAAGAAAGCATCTAACAACCGTATACTTTTTATTTTGGCTTTGTGCACTAGCAGAAAGCTTAAAATAAGAAGATCAGAAACGTTTGCCAACTATTTCTCCAGTTTTGTGCCTTTGAAATCGTGAGTAGGGGCACAAGTCGGCCATTGTGCCGGCCATCTTTGGATTCTGAGATGTTTCACCTTAAATGGAATTCATCTTTTATTTGATCTGAACTATTTGACAGCACCGCGGTGCACCATCAGAATGAAAAACATCCCGTCGTTCTCAGACGAAATCCATGCGAAATTCATGCGTTATCCAGGAAACACTTTAGCAAAAATACTAGTCTTCTTTTACTATTTTGAACACTGTGTAGCATTGAGAGTTTTTATTTATTTAACTATTAAGCATTTTTGTTAAAATTACTTGCATTCCAGTTGAATAAAATAGATTACTGAAAAACAAAACGAACATAGAAATGTCAAATGACGCAAGTTCAGATAAAGTTCCGTGTGAACTTCTTTGAACTTTCAAGTAAATATTGAGTTTCAAAATAGGAATGCCAAAGCCTTAACCTTAGAAATCAGCACATTAAGTAAATTAATTAGCAATTGCACACCACGTATATGGAGCAGCGGTATGAACCAGGGTTTCAACGAAGAGAGCTCGAGTTCGAGTCTAGCAGCAAATGTATTTATATAATAATGTTATCAATACAAAAAAAAAAACAACGATATGAAAAATCGTTCTCCAATACTACTGAGAGTTAATAACTGGCACGGAAAGCTGCTCACTACCGTGCATGAGAAGCTTGTTGAAAATACAGAATTTTAGTATTTCAACCAACGTGTATGCAAGTTTACCAGCTTTTATGGTAATTTATCTGTTTCGATGCTCATTAGTTTTTTTACGACTTAGAATACTATTGCGTATTGCCATATGAGAGAAAAGGAGAATTTTGCATAGAGACTGCAAAAATAAAAAAAGTCAATTTAATTTTAATTTAATCGAAAAATCTAAGCCAAATTATATCTTACACACTTAGATTTGTTTTCGTTGTTTGGTAAATATTATTACCGAAAACGAACTGTAAATAAATTATATACTGAAGTTTCGGTATTGCAAACGAAAATTACCGAACAAAAAACTTGAAAAAATAAAGAGATAGAAAATATATTCATCTTCTTTTACCGAAAAGACAGTAAATAGTATAAATTAACAGTAGACTTTATCATTTGACCGTACTTAGGTACATAGTGCTACAATGGCCTACCGAACAATTGGTAATTTTACATTTTCGAGATCAGCAAACATGCCGCCATATTTGTTTTGAAGTGCAAATCGACGCTTTGGATTGTCTTCGATGTTATTTTTTAATTCTGTGTTTTTGAACGTCGATACTGTTTTTGAAAATCTAATGCAGCAAGATGTGCGTCTGGTACTTATCCGTAAGTATGGCTTGTGGATTTTCATTGAAAAGCTTATTTTAAATGTAAAATGTTTTCGGTATAGGAAGCAAAAGCAAAATCACGTTCCGAATTACAACGTCACGTATAAGGATGTTCAGAAAAATGAAGCGATTTCTTCATCCTGCTGTGCTTTAGAACATTGTGGCTGTGTAAATTTATATCAAATCTTCATACATTTCTTTAATTTGTTAGACAAAGAAACGGATCCGAAATAAATTTATCAACTATCAAAATTAATTTCATTTTTTTTAATGTTTATCAATCATTCGGATTGGAATATAGACTGCCTGTTGATAATAACAATTTGTTCGGTAATAATCTTACAATTCGCTCGATAACCATTAAAAAACAGTTTGTAATATTTTCAC
This sequence comes from Aedes aegypti, assembly GCF_002204515.2. Classification (NCBI taxonomy): domain Eukaryota; kingdom Metazoa; phylum Arthropoda; class Insecta; order Diptera; family Culicidae; genus Aedes; species Aedes aegypti. Next base: position 8,063 of record NW_018735387.1, read on the forward strand.
ATCTGCGTTTTGGTTTGAATTACTGATTGTTCGGTGATCCTTAACTTTACCGAAAGCCTTACTGATCGCTCAGCGGTTTATATTTCGGAGTCGGTGAAAAGTGTGTATATGAAAGTTGAAGAACTATTTTGCATTTTTTATACAACTTTGCCAACCTTTAGTTTAAAATTGTGTCTGACGGGAACATTTCTAAGAACGTTCAGAAACCCAAAAGTTACTAGCGACACTAATTTGATTCTTAAAACACGCAAAAATGTTGTTTTTGTAACGCTGTGTTATTGACCCTTAAAAGGCGTGGCCGACTTTGTCTCACGTTTTTGATCATATGTTTTGACTCAATTGACCAATGCTTAAAACTTTAACGGTATTGTGAAGGGGATTAATTGCAATTTCATATGCATCCAAAAGGATTTGGATACCGGTGGTCAATCCAGGTACATGGCCGGAAATGTAGTGTACACCTCCTATTCCAAGAGTGATTCTTGGTAAAATTACAATATATTTCGAATGTATTTATGTCAACGTATATGAATATAGTATGTTTTAAGTCTAACAATCGCATGTGGACACTTTTTGAACCACAATAATAACTTGACCGTTTGATTTGTTTAGATATCGGAGGCCAGAACTTTCATTATGCGATTTTGTAGAACCGACCCAAATCTAATTTTTTTTGGCCATAGAAACCCGATTTACTCGACACAAGATGACCATAGGAAGCAAATCTGGTCATATTGAATACTTGTGAATATTTTCTGTTTACTTCAAGAATCCCATTTTTTGGTTTAAAAAGGTCAAGTGTTACCAATAGAAAATTATCATTATTCGAAACTTAAGAAAACCACTGCATACACTCCCGTGCATAAGTTTGGGTTCAACTCCAAAAAAAACATGCAAAATTGTTCTGTCCATATCTCTGTGCTTACACATCCAATTGAAACTCTCTAAGTCGCATTCGAAAGGCAAAGAGTTATTCTTACTTCGTATGTATTTTTCCAAAAACATTCTTTGAACTTTGTATACTAAATTTTTACTTAAAGTTGTGACATTTTTCAAAAAACACACTGAAAAAGCATATTTAATTTCCTCAGGATTGGGTCGACCAAAATTTTAAATCAAAGTGTCATTAGAATCGTAAACTTATATTCTTTGAAGAGACGTCACGAAATTTTGGCGGAAAAATCTGAAAAGTATTCAAAATCAATGAAACAGTCAGTCAAGTCATCGTGCAAAAGTTCGGGGTCACCCCTCAGTATGGTGTATCGTGCAAAAGTTTGGGTTTTTTTGGGGGTACCAAAATTGGCCACATCGTCCATTCAACGGATATCTCAAAACTCAGATGAGCTAGAAGGTTGGTGTCTTCGGCAAAGTTGTTCAGCAGACTAAGGGCTATCCGTCAGTAACAATCTTAATTGGGAATTTATCCGCTAGGTGGCGCTAGTTACAAATTTTCTTCGATCTTCTATATCTCAAGATCCTGATGAGCTAGAAGGTTGGTATCTTCGGCGAATTTGTTAAGCAGACCCAGAGCTATCTGGCAGTAACGATTTTAATTGAGAATTTATCCGATAGGTGGCGCTAGTTACAAATTTTCTTCAATTTTCTATATCTCAAAATCCTCATGAGCTAGGAGGTTGGTGTCTTCGGAAAAGTTGTTCAGCAGACTAAGGGCTATCCGGCAGTCATAATCTTAGTTGATAATTTATCCGCTAGGTGGCGCTAGTTACAAATTTTCTTCATTCTTCTATATCTCAAGATCCTGATGAGCTAGAAGGTTGGTATCTTTGGCAAAGCTGTTCAGCAGATCTGCTATCTGGCAGCAACAAATCTAATTGGGAATTTATCAGCTAAGTGACGTCAGTAACAAATTATCTTCAATTTTATGTATCAAAAGTTAACAAGCAGATCAAGGTTGGGTGGCTCCAGTTTGTCTTCGGCAAAGTTATTCACATCATGGAGAAAATTTTAAATTCTCATATTTTATGTTCGAGATTTTTCACGCTTGATTAGTAACTTACGCAGCTCAACAGCCCCAATACATGAGTTGGATCATCAATTTGTTTTATATGCTTTTTTCACTGGTTCGATTCTCGGTGGACCAGAGGCGACTCGTAACCTCACTTTTTACCTGTTCTACGAATTTAAAAATGTATAATTCGGCAAATTTAGTTTTTAAAACACGAAGTAAATGGTTGTAATCTTCCTTTCTAACAAAGCTCTATTTGTTAGATGCTAATTTGTTGAGAAAATCATGGAACAGGTAGATTTGAGGTTCGGAAATCGTCACTGCGATAGACCCAGGATCTTTTCGTAATGGAAATTTCCTTGACTTCTCTGGGCAAAACTCATGGTTGAGATTTGAGTGTCAATGTACCAACACTGGATGTTCAATAGATCAAGGGCCATCTGAAATGGAAAACTGAATCAATATTGATTCGCTATATGGTGCTAGTAACTTCACCAATATTCTGAATTTGGAGATCCTAAATAGCTAAAAAACGATTTACCAAACAGTTCAGAGCCCCAATATCTGTCTGATAGTGATATAATTGATTAAAAAAAAAAATTTCCGTAGATGTCACTATTGATATTTTTATAGAGCTTATCTAACTCAACTACATGATAAGCAAGAAGGTTAGTTTTTCGGCAAATAATATTGGATGGCTGAAATCTACATATTAGGGATCAAGTTGGTTTGAGTTTTAGTGGCGCTGTCGTATATTTTTTAGAAAGAATTTTATTCCAAGATCCTCGTACGCTAAAATATCGGTCTTTCAGGATTTTTTTTGAAGCAACAAAAATCTTCCTTAAAACAATCCAACAGAAATGTTATAGACAACGGTTTAAATGCTCAACTTGCTGCTAAACACTAAGGTTTAAAGTTAGAGCAACCTATGTACAAGTAAATGCTAAAGTACCCAACTAACAATTCAGAGCCACAAACAAGCATGCATGTTTAATTATTGTTCAATAATGGTAATGGCAGCTGAATAAAAAATTTGCTCTATAAAGAGCTGAGAAGGTGCTTTTTTTAACACAAACTTAGATCAATGTTCAACGTTATGCATTAGAATGAACAAAAGTTGAATCGCCACTTATTAAACGTTTCCAAAGATTCTCATTCGACTAGTCAAGATTGTTTTACAAATGAGCTGAACAAGACATGTTTCCCCCAATTAAAAAGCCAATATTCCACTAAACAAATGTATATGTATAAAAGGATATTCAGAAGACGAACTAACGTTTTACTTGCGTCGCACTTCAGCTATTCCCACATGTTTAACATAAGCATGAATAAGAGCTGAATAAGTATCTTATAAAATCCTAATTCAGCTTCAGTATATTATAAGAACAGTTGATCCAATAGAGGCCAAAATGACGATTAACAAACACATTGTTCAGCAATAAATAAGCCTTGTAAAAGCGATCACACTATAGCTAAATTTCATAAAATGGACAAAATATCCGAAATTCGTGTTGAGTTCCGAATGCATTTCAAAGCCCATAAATTATGCTTTCTTAAAACTTTTGAAATAGCTGTTCAGAAAATAAACATGGTCAGTCTCCAGAAATGCAGAATTATTGTGAAAAACAAAAATAAACATTCAAGCTAAGTATTCCGAGTAGGAGCAAAGTACTGACAAACAACGCGTGATATTGACTTGATTGACATAAGAGATAAAATATCTGAAGACAATATCAAAATTTTGTTCCTGGAACTTCTAAACCTATGAAAAATTTGATGTACGCAGATCTAATGAATAGCTCGCAGCTAATGGTAAAATCTTGCAGAATCTAAATATGACATGCCAATTTTGTTCTAGTAGTTTATTTTAGATATCATTTCCAGATATTTTATATCATATATCTATCAAGTTAATATCACTTTTTGCTATCCATATTATATTTTCTATTGTTAAGCTTTTTTCGCCTGCTCGGGGTGTTTTTCCGTACAAGAAAAATGGAAATTTCTTTGACAGAATCGATTAAATAAATTTCTATAGCCAGCTACATTTGAAATGACATTTCTTCACAACTGAATAAATACTGCGCTCTAAGAAAAATGATTTACTTGGCCATTTCTGAAAATAAAAATCGCATCAAGATATTCGAATATTTTTCTATTCAGGTGGGTTCTGAGGACTAACCCTTCAAATGATTCAAATATATTCATACATAGAACTTTTACTTCAATGCATATGTAATAGGTTTATGAAAAAAACAAATAAAAAAATAATCAAACTATAATTTATAAAATTATTTAAGTTAATTAATCATTTTTGAACAAACTAAAACTTATTATGAAATTATATTAATCATTTCAGACTGTTTTTACTTTGTGTAAATAAACATTATTTTGACCAACATCGACATAAATTTTCTCACTGTGCGCTCAAAATAGCCGACTGAACTCAGCTTGGATCAGCACTAAACAGCAGCTGAATAATATGCTTGTTCAGTTGTAGATTAGCGTACCATGTGTTGATTAGACGTTGTCGAATAGAAGCTCGAACATGGTCAATATTCAGCTATGAGAAGTTTATATTTTGAAATGGACGGTATAATCATCAATTCTAGGATGGCGCAGATGGCAAGGCATACCGCTGACGATTGGAAGGTCTCGTGTTCGAATCCAGTATACAGGCGATTTTTAAATAAGATTGTTATACTATCATAATAATAGTGCACACTACATTTATAAAGTGCCTAGAAATTTTTTTTTGTTTTTATTAGTCTTTAATTATTTTTAGACCAGCCGTATAAAAGCTGAACTAAATGCTTGTAAAACGTTTTTAAAGCTGAAAAATAAAGTCGGTATTCAACGACATGCTTTAAAGTTTCTCCAAATTTGTGTGAACAATGCTTTAACAAAGGTTGGCCATGGAAATTATTAAAATGTTATAAAACATGATGCTGGATAAAACTGCCATTATGGTGTTTGTTAAATGAGTGAATGTTAGTTGGGTAATAAAAAACAATGTCACTGATAACAAAACTTGTTGATTATATTTTTTTATTTTGAGCCCACACGCTCACAAACCAACAACGATAGATTTTCTCACATATTATTGCATCGGAGAACCAGAACTAAACAAATGTAGAAAGAGCGTGATTGCTGAATGAGCAGAGTCTGCTCACAGCCGTTCTTTTTTCAGCTCATAAACGTTTTTGTGAATAATTCGGTTGATTATGATTATAATAGATAGATTACAAACAATTGTACGATAGTATTGAGAAAATTGACCGATATATGGTGTTATTGTAGAAATACCACAGGGAATCGGACGCGTGATTGCATGTCAAAATAAAATGATGCGATTCCCTCTACAGTATATGTGTTCGGGCAATCGTGAGCAAAGAAAGCAAGAAAGCAATCGCACAAAAGGAACCACCGATGCGGTAGCATTTTTCAGGTGTGCATGAACAGACTCTGTTCACCGTTTTGCAGCACTGATTGCTGCGAAGCAAGGGGATGAATTTTGAATAAGATTTGCAACTGCCTAAAAATCCTTGATCTGCTGAAAACCTATGTCGAAGACACCAACCCTCTAGCTTATCAATATCTCGTGATATAGGAGATACCCAAGGAACACACAAAATCTAGTCATATAAGAGTTAATATGCATCAATTATAACATGTGTGTTACTCGGGTAGAAGAAAATTTGTTACTAGCGCAAGCTAGCGAATAATTTCCCAATCACTACCAGATAGCTCTTGGTCTATTAAACGACTTTGCCGAAGACACCAACCTTCTAGCTCATCAGAATCTTGAGATATAGAAGATTAAAGAAAATTTGTAACTAGCGCTACCTAGCGGATAAATTCTTAATTAAGATTGTTACTGACGGATAGCTCTTAATCTGCTGAACAACTTTGCCGAAGACACCAACCTTCTAGCTCATCAGGATCTTGAAATATAGAAGATTGAAGAAAAATTGTAACTAGCGCCACCTAGCGGATAAATTCTCAACTAATTTTGTTACTGCCAGAGATAGTCCTTAGTCTGCTGAAAAACTTTGCTGAAGACACCAACCTTCTAGCTCATCAGGATCTTGAGATATAGAAAATTGAAGAAAATTTGTAACTAGCGCCACCTAGCGGATAAATTCCCAATTAAGATTGTTACTGACGGATAGCCCTTAGTCTGCTGAACAACTTTGCCGAAGACACCAACCTTCTAGCTCATCTGGGTTTTGAGATATCCGTTGAATGGACGATGTGGCCAATTTTGGTACCCCAAGACAATCCGGATTAACTCCGGAACCACGTGGACTATATTCCCAAGTTTCCTGGACCATAAATTAGAAGAGTTGTTCGGGAAGTTCTGAAAATTTCAACAGAATCCATCGAGAAACAAAAAAGTTATGCACATTTTGTGCACAGTGTGTTTTTTTGCATGTGAAAAGTATGTTGGCTGGATGAAGGTTAAAAAAAAATATTTCATAAACAATAGTGCTTATGAGTTAGAACAGCAATTTTATGATGTTAATGTTTCTAATCGTGGATATGAGTTGGCCACAAGCAAAGTAAGTAGAAAAGAGTAACGAAAAATTCACATGAACACTGCTGCATCAATTGAATACGACTCGAATCGCCCACTTCTAGTAATGACAGCCATCCATCAGCGTGAGATTGTGAACGTTGCTCAACAATCCCACCTCAAAAGTTTTCGTAAATGTAGCTACGGGGCTCCCTCGTGCCATGCTCCCGTTAATCGTTTTACCGCCTCAGTCTGACTCAACCGAGCAGAAAATCGACCACCAATAGTGGAGTATAACCTTGATTACTACGCTGCTCTGATCATCGATCTCAACGCCAAACAAATCCAAGCGCCAAGAATTCGTCTGCTACTCGGGTGTTGTTGCGTGCACAATACATGTGTGGATTAGATAATTGAAATAATTATACCTGTCTGGGAGTTTCTTCCAAACTCCGCAGGTCCGTCAAAAGTAGTGGGTTCGATTTTTGCACACATTTTTACCGGCAATTTTCCTCTTCGGTAACCTCCAAGCAGAGAAGAAACAATCTTTCGATACCGTGAATTGGGGTGCTGGATCCACAAATTGATTACTAACTTACAACTTCTTGTTGTATAATCTTTAGGAATTGAGATATTGTTAATTTAATCCGGCCAAATCAGTACTTCATTGATTTTTTTTATGAAATAATATCATAGAACTAGCTGGAATATTAAAAATTGAAATTGATCCTCTGGGGCAAAATTGATCATCTTCATTTCGCCTAAAGAGAAAGTAAAAGGTTTATTCTAACGCATTTTTTTTACACTTAATTAACAATACTTCTTAAAAAGGCTGAAATAAGGTGCTCACTATGGTTCTAGTTTCCACAGTGATTCTAAGTGGAACAGACCTAAAGGGTAATTGACCCATTGAAATAAAAGAAATAATAACCAGTTTTATCGATACTATTTGGAGAAATTTCCATAAATCATACTGTATTTGTGCAATACAATCAATTTTGAGCTGAAAAATTGATTTATAATATTTATAAAACGAAGATTTTTAACTTCCTTTAGTACGAAAAAAAATAAAACATATTAAAGCACTCGGTTTATAATAATTTTTCTTTCAAAAACCTATCAAAAACACCACGTTTTACGGTACATGTTTCCAAACACCGCACCAATATGATTGGCAATCGATCTTTGTACACCAGATTCTGTTTTTGCACGGATTTTTTTTGCACGGTCGTGCAAAAAAAGTTGCCATACATTTTTTTCCGCCAAAACCTTATTTTTGCATGAAACGTCGAAAAATGATGTTACTTTTTTTGCACGGTTTTTGAAATTTTGAACTGAAAACTTTTTTTGCACGGTACGCATCCCCCGTGCAAAAACAGAATCGGGTGTATTGCGTGGCTGGAATGGGATATAAAATCAATCAACTTGATTCCCGCGGAGCCGCTTACCGGGGGAGAAATGGCAAACGGTGCCTTTGGCGGTGGTGACGGCGGCGGCGTCGGCAATCGGGTATTTAACTGACACCTTCCTTCCTTTCTTGGGTTTCCGTTGGCAGTCAGTTTACCGAGACAAAGGAAATAACACCAGTAAACGACAGCTTGTCGGAATTCAAGTTGCCGGCTGATGGCAAAAAAAAAATCAAATTAAAATTATAAAAGAAACTTCAAGTTAATCGATGGGTGATTGGAACAAATATCGAACTGGTAGCCGGCGTTTCATTCGGAGTATGATATCGCTGAGAGCGCCTGTATTACAACAAATAGTCCATATTGGTACAGCATACAACATGGCCAGCCTGAACATTTTTTTTAAGATCCAAATCTTGTTCCTAAGACAAAGTTTCGATTTTCTTTTTCTAAGTGTATACATACATTTTATATATTTGTAAAATTCGACTTGAATGCCATCAATGTGATTTTTGAAAGTTAATTTTTCATCTAGCATGAACCCTAGATACTTAACTTGATCTGACTAATTTACTGGAACCCCTCTTATCGTGACAACATGTCTACTTGAAGGTATCAAATAAAGAACTTTTGGTTTATGTGGGAGTGTTATAAGTTGAGTTTTAGAAACATTAGGAGAAATCTTCCATTTTTACCAAGAAAATGAAGAAAAAATAATCAAACTTTTTTGCCATCTACTACATATGACACGCAGGCTTTGTGCTTTGGCGGAAAGGGCTGTGTCATCTGCAAACAAGGATTTTTGACATCCCTGAGGTAACTCAATTGAGTCAGTTGTGAAAATATTATATAATATTGGTCCCAAAATGCTGCCTTGAAGAACACGAGCTCTTACAAGAAGTCTTTCAGACTTCGAGTTCTAATAATTAACCTGAAGTGTACGATTTGAAAAATAACTTTGGATTATTCTTACAATGTATGTTGGAAAATTAAAGCTTTTTAGTTTTATAAACAAGCCTTCCTGCCAAACATTGTTGAATGCTTTTCCTATATCTAGAAGAGCAGAACCAGTAGAATAGCCTTCAGATTTGTTGGAACGAATCAAATTTGTTACACGTAAAAGTTGGCGAGTGGTCGAATGTCCATATCGGAGTAAGAGCTGTTCATTGGCAAAAAATAAATTTTCATTGATGTGGGCCACCATTCTGTTCAAAGCGAATGATGGAGGAAAGCAAACTGATTGGACGATAACTAGAAGCTTCTGCAGGATTTTTTTTTTCTGGTTTTAAAATTGGTACTACCTTAGCATTTTTCCATTTGTCAGGAAAATGTGCCAACTAAAAACATTTGTTAAATATATCAAGCAAGAATGATAAGTTACTCTCTGGAAGTTTCTTGATGAGGATGTAGAAAATTTCATCATCGCCAGGTGCTTTCATATATTTGAATTTTTAATAATACTTCTCCCTTCTTTCCTGCACCGAAGTAAGCAGTGCGGGAATAGTCATTACGCATTACGTTACTGAAACCGGTGCCGTAATGATTCATTACGCAACGCTTTCTCATTACGCAACTGTTTTGATTTGCGTTATGAATCATAACACAACAATTTTTCAGAAATTGTAAAATGATGGAGAATGCATTCCGATATAATTTCTGTTACCCTCAAGTGGTCTTCTACGAAATTGCAAAAAATGTTGTACGTAACTCGTTGCAGAACTCGATTTTTACAGCACTCGTCGTAATTATCCTACTCGGTGAGCCTCGTAGGTTAAATTTAAGACTCGGGCTGTAAAAATCATCATTCTGTACTTTGTTCCGTAAACTACTGGTGGCTGATTGCATTACCATTATATTACAATTTCTGAAAAATGGTTGTGTTACGATTCATTACGCAACTCAAAACAGTTGCGTAATAAGAAAGCGTTGCGTAATAAATCATTACAGCACCGGTTTCAGTTGCGTAATGGCTATTCCCACACTGCATAATTCAGTGCAGGAAAGTAGGCTGTTCCATGCCAGATTGGCCTATTACGATGAGAAACTGCAAAAAATGTATATTTTCAGTCTTTCCTGATCCTAGGAAACAAAATTATAATTAAATAAATATCGCGTTGTATTCTTCACATGGCAATTAGAATATCAGATGGGTTTTGGTTCATCTGAAACTTTAAATTGTTTATCCATACAGCTTTGAAGTTGAAAAGTGTTGCAAGTTACCTGTTGGAATTTATCCAACGGGAATTTCCAAAATTATGATTCTCCCTTCGGAAATAAAACACCGGATCCGTAGTATCAGGGAAGAATATAATTTTCCTAAGGAAGGACAACAAGTTTCATTTTTATAACGTAAATGTTGGAATTGGTTGATACATATTTGTCTATTCGGAAGTGTGCTCCGTAGTGTTTGTGGGGTGAACCCCTGTGTTATATTTTAGGCTATGACCAACATATATGTGTGTGCAAATTGTACTTTTAAGCTAATATTCTGTATATAGTAGTTTTACTTACGTTTAGTCCCTTTTTGTATTCACCTGTCGGTTTTATGTCAGTCAAGAGTCCGTATAATTGTCGATTTAGTCGTAAGTCCTAGATTTAGTTGTAAGATAAATTTCAAGAGCTTGTCTGTATAGTTCAATTGGCAGTTTTCTTACCGATTGCGGCAGCTTATAGAACAAGAGCAGGATGAGCAGATTTGCTAGGTATATCGACAACTCCCTTAGTTCCAATACAGATATGTGATCTTAGGTTATCTAGTTACAACTTTTCATTAGATAGTTTTCATAGTTTTTAAAAGCAAAAGGCTCACCTGATAAGCATGTTCATACTAAGTATAAGGATAATATTTTAGTTCACTAGGTTTATATGTTAAATTCAACGTATTATAGATTAGTTTTAAGCACAATTTTAGATAACGATCATCACTGCACCTTTGCATTCCTTGCTTTCCTATTTTTTCTATTGTTTTCAGTTTTTAGCTGACTCACCCGGTGACAAGGTGGATACCTGTCACTCCTCCGACGGCCGTAATGTCACATGGTTTGCAGTGTTGCTAGCCCTGTAGACAATATGGGAATAGATGCGCGCGTCGGCCTTATGAAATAGGCCAACACTCCCCCAGGGTACGCCAACATCCGGTTGGCTTACGGATCCACGCGCTGAACATCTAGGACTGCCAACTTTGCTACAGGACGCTCGTACACTCCGGTGGATGTCTGCACGGTTGCTGATCGCACTTGACCGTCACGACCGGATTTTGTAGAGATGATCCTTCCCTTTGGCCAGCAGTTCCGGGGTAATTTTGGGTCGACGATCACGACGACATCTCCAGTTGTGATAGCTTTGGTTGACTGGAACCACTTAGTCCGGCGAGTAATCTCCGGTAAATAATCAGTCACCCACCGTTTCCAATATGCATTTGCCAGGATCTGCGAGGTGCACAAATTCTGCTTGAGTGTGTATACGCTGTCGTCGAAGTTGACAAGAGGTTTTGAACCATTGGAGGAGCCAACCAGAAAATGGTTTGGTGTTAGGGCCGGACCAGAATCTTCATCAACTGGTACGTGCGTCAAAGGTCTAGAATTCACAACGTTTTCGATCTCTATCAGCAGATTCCTCAATACTTCGTCAGAAAGGACCTTGGTAGAGCAGACGGCTAGTAGATTTCTTTTGACAGATCTTATTAATCGTTCCCAGCTACCGCCCATATGTGGTGCTAGCGGAGGGTTGAATACCCACTCTGTTTCAGCAGTCGTGAATTCTTTCATCACGTCATCGTGGTTGATCGCCGCCTGGAGGTTCTGCAGCTCTCTGTTTGCCCCAATGAAGTTGGTTCCTCGGTCACTATAAAATTTACGAGGTTGACCACGACGAGCGATAAAATTCCGAATGGCCATAATGCAGGAGTCAGTGCTAAGCGAATGAACTATCTCGATGTGCACCGCTCGGATAGTCAAGCAGGTTGCTAACATTCCCCAGCGCTTTTCATGTCTTCTACCCACAACAACTTCGATAGGACCGAAATAGTCCACGCCCACGTGAGTAAATGGTTGACAATACGCTGCCAGTCGTCCGGGTGGAAGGTCGGCCATGGGTGGTATGTTCGGTTCAACTCTATCGTTTCTGCATCTTTGACACTTTTGGCGCACTTGGCTGTAGCATGAGCGTAAACGGGCAATTTGGTATTTTTGGCGTAGCTCGTTTATTACGGTTTCATGGTTCTGGTGGTGGTATTTGGTGTGGTAGTGGTTTATTATTAGGGTAGTAATGTGGTGTTTTCTAGGAAGGATGATGGGATTCTTCGTATCTTCAGTTGCAAACTGGCAGGCAGCAATACGAGTCTTCATTCGCATAATGCCACGGTCGTCAACCCACGGGAGAAGCTTGTATAGGGGACTTGATTTTGGAAGTAACTTCATTGAGCTTCCGGCTTGTTGTGGTGTACTTTGGAGTATGCGAAGTTCTTCCGGGTATTCTTCTAGTTGAGCAATGCGTACCAGATGCGCTTCAGCTATGCAAATTTCACTTTTGGTAAGAGGTCCGCGGTTGATGGGTTTCTTCTGTATCTTTAGGCGACAGTTTGTAATGAATCGCTGCACAAGCGCCATGACATGTTGTAGCCGTTTCCAGCTGGAGAAGTTTTGAGCGTGAATGATTGGATCTGGGGGTGAGTGATGGACTAGCAAACTTGTCGACAACTCGGTGTCCGTTACCTCAGTGTGAGTGGAAGACGTTGGCCATTTTTCTGCGGTTTGCCAGAGAAAACTTGGGCCTCGAAACCACCTGTCGTCCGTGGAAAGTTCTGGAAGCCCATGCCATTTGGTAGCGTCATCAGCTACGTTCAGCTTGCTTGGCACGTATCGCCAATCGTGAGACTCAGTGGACTCTAGTATTTCAGTAACCCGAAAGCCGACGAACTGGCTATAGCGCCTGTGGTCGGAGTTGATCCAACATAGAACATCCCGAGAGTCGGACCAGTAGAGTCTCTTAACTATACGGATCGATAGTGTATCAATCACAGTTCTTGATAGTCTTGTTCCGATGACTGCCGCTTGTAACTCCAGACGAGGGATGGATGTTAGCTTCAGCGGAGCCACTCTAGCCTTCGCTGTTACTAGTGAACAATAGATGTTTTCCCCGGATGAGAATCGCAAGTAGCATGCAGCAGCCATCCCATTTTGTCCTGCATCTACAAAAGTGTGAAGCTGTACATCATCGGCGTCATGGATTATATGCTTAGGCCAAAAACATCTTGGAATTTGCAGCTGCCTCAACTTGCGGTAAAACGCTCAGCCAGTCCTGCCACTTCTTGAATTCATCGTCGTTAATTTTCTCGTCCCAGGTGATACCTGATCTCCAGACGTCTTGAAGAAGAACTTTCAAGTAAGCGAGAAAGTGGGCGATTAGTCCAAGCGGGTCGAATATAGTCATTAAGACACGCAGCACTTCCCGTTTTGTGGGACGTCTACCACATCTGAGCAGTTCAGGATCATAGCGATTCCAGCCTACTTTAAACGTAAAGGCATCGACTGACGTATTCCACCACATGCCTAGAACTTTCTCGGTTGATAATTCAGTTGACAGGTCTAAACTCTTCTGTTGGTCCGCTTTTTGCCCTTGCAGCGCCTCCACAACATTCCTGGAATTACTTATCCAGTTGCGGATCTCGAATCCGCCCTGAGTGTGCACGTAGCTAACTTCTTTCGCGATGCGGATTGCTTCTTCTTCCGTTTGGACGCTAATTAACATGTCGTCGACATAGTGAGATTTGGTAATCGCTGCGCTTGCTGCAGGAAACTCAGCCTTGAATCGCTCCGCATTAAGGTTTTTGACATACTGCGCACTGCTCGGAGAGCAGCATGCTCCGAAAGTCATCACTGTCATAGTATAAACGACCAGTTCTCCACTTTCATCTGTCCAATAGAAGCATTGATACTGCTGGTCTTCTTGACGTATCTTCACTTGGTGGAACATCTCGCGGATGTCCCCTGTTACTGCAACAGGGTGAAGACGAAAGCGTAGAAGAATGTCAAGAAGAGAACATAATAAATCGGGACCCTTCAAAAGGACAGAGTTCAACGAGACACCGTGGGATTTAGCTGCAGCATCCCAAACTATACGGACTTTCCCAGGTTTGTTCGGGTTCGTTACGGGAAAAACAGGCAAATACCAAAAGTCGCTGGAGAGCTGTTGGACTTCATCTTTGGAAAGCTTGCGTATGTAACCCTTAGCGCTGTAGTCGGCGATCTTCTGTTGTAGTACTTCTGCAAGTTGTGGATCGCTTGCCATGCGTTTTTCTAGGCATCTGTGACGACGCAGGGCCATTGACCGGCTGTCAGGCAGACGGACGTTGTCATAACGCCAGAGCAGGCCAGTCTCGAAGCGGTCGCCAGAGAATCGTGTGAGGGACGTCAGCAATGTCTCAGCTCGTTGATCATCTGCTGATAGAAGTAATTTTGAAGAACTGCCAACTCCTAGGCTGTCTATGGAAAAATAGTCCTTCATTGCTTGGTGCATATCATCATTAGACGGTTCATTCAATGAACATACGTGGAAACTGTAATGAAACATGCTCGGCCATTTCCTGATCCCAAATTGCCACAGATTGTCCACCCTAACCGAGTCTTGGTTGCGATTGGTTCACCGAATTTACCTTCTCGACTCCTGAGTGTCAGACCCAGCTGCGCATGCTTCGTTCCGATCAGAATGCGAGGTCGAGCATCGGTATACGATTTAATGGGCAAACCTTCTAAATAATGATACGTATGTTTTAGTTCATCGAAATCCAGTGTCTGTCGTGGCAGCAGGAGCTCTTTTACTGTTTGAACATCCTCTAATGTGAACTTCTCCGCTCCAACGTGTTGCCCCGCGACTTGTAGACGAACAATACAAGAGTTTTTCTCACACCGCTCGGTGCCACCGGTCCACCGAAGGCATATCGGATTAGGCTTACCATCCAGCTGCAGTGCATCGGCTAGGTCTTGATCAAGAAGCGTTGTTCCTGAGCCTTCATCAAGAAAGGCATAAGTGTGGATACTCTTTTCTGGTCCTGACAGTACCACTGGAAGATAGCGAAAGAGAACAGAGCTAGAAACCGTTTGATGAGTATTGCAGCCGAGCTCAGCTCCGCTCGTGGTTGGCTGAGGATTCTCCGCTGCTGTACCAGAGTTCAGTTGCTTGGGTTTTTGATCGTTATGAAGGAGCTCGTGGTGCCGGAAGGAGCATCCGTCCTTTCCGCATGGATTCGCTTTGCACGATCCTTTGTGTTGACGAAGGCATGTTCGGCAAAGCCCGAACTCTCGAACAACAGCCCACCGGGAATCCCTTGAAAACTCCAGGAACCGCTTACACTTCTCAAGGGTTTTACAGGTGCCTTTACACACAGGACAGGTTTCTCTCGCCGGCCCGGATGTATTTGCTTCTTTCGGTTTTGCAGACAATTTAGTGTCGTTTTTATTCGGAGTTTCTACGTGAGCGTTAATGTACGTTTCTCCTTTTCCTTTCCGACGAAGTTCATTTCGCGTCGATTTCATCTGAAACGACTCGGTTGGAAACGTTACCGAACTAGCTGCTTCGGCAAGCGAATATATCCACTCACTGAAAGTCGCCAGGTTGACGGTCAGCTGTGTCTTCCGGTGTTGCGCCCACGTAAGCTTTATCGATGGTGGAAGCTTTCCAACAAGCTGGTGTAGGAGACTTACATTGTACATGTACTCTTCTAGCCCGCATGAATCAACTGTCGCACAGAAATTCTGTACGCTAACCGCAAAGTCAACCAATGTCTCCAGGCGATCTTCTCGTATCGGCGGCAGAGAGCTTATCTTCCCAATCAATGAGTGAACAATGATCTCCGGTTGCCCAAACAGCATTTTCAGCGTGCTCATTACACCCTGTACGTTACCCGGATGCATCAACCTACACTTAACTGACTCGTAAGCTTTTCCCTTCAAGCTTCTTTGCAGCCGCACGAGATTTTCCTCCTCCGTGAATCCACACATAGCTGTCGTGCTGTTGAACATCGATAGAAAAATCGGCCAATCTTCCGGGGCTGCCAGAAAATGTTGGTAAATCCTTTGAAACCGCTTGCCTCGCTGCGATTTGAGAGCGGGACAGCTGGAACGGATCGTATTCGTCTAGTTGCATCGCCTGGTTTCGGCTGAAGGCCCCATTGTTGTTCTGCTCTAGGACTGTCGAATTTGCTAGAGATCGGGAAACCTGGTTCACCGCCGGCTGAATTCTCGTAGATTGTGGCTGAACATTGGGATTAAAATTACTTCGACATTCGGATGGCTTCTGGCTGACGTGCGTCGAACTCCTGCTGTGCTGGTAGCTGATTTGCTTGGCTCCGCTCTTGCTGTGCTGGCAGTTCGTTTGGCTGTTGCATTGCCTCGGAATGATACCCCTTCTCGATCCAGTTCTCCACACGGTTCCGGGAATAGACGCTACTTGAACACCGACTCGATCCTCGTTCACTGGCTAGCTGTTCCAGTAACTGATACTTTTTATCCAGGAACGCTTTATGTTTCTCCGCTTCTAGCTGTTCAGCAATCCGGCGACGCTCTGCTTGTTGCTCTTCGAAGGCCTTTTCCTCTTCTAGTCGCTGTAGCTGCAATTTGGCACGATTACGTGCTGACCTCTGAGATGACGAACACGAGACCTCCGATGATGCTTCGTCCAATCGGATGGCAGGCAGTCCCTCTAATGATGGAACAAACAGCTTTTTTCCAGTCCTATGCGGCTCTTGCGACGAGCGTACTACTGGATCTGATGTAATCGGTGGCCCCGTGACGGCTACCGCTCGATGATATCTTCTGCCCTCTGGTAGAGCCTGCCTTTTGCGATGAAACACGTTTAGACGAGTGTTCTGTGTTGGCATCCTTCAACGCTGGATTTTTGTCTGATGTTGACGTTCGCTGGTTCCATGTAGCAGTCTTGCAGTTGGCACAACACCAGCTTTGATCGACAACTTCATCTGTGACTCCAACGCACGCAAAGTGATGCCATCCATCGCACTGGTCACACTGCACCATATCATCCGAATCGGCTCTTCTACAGGTCTTACAGGTGTATCCATCGATGGTCCTTTCGTTCCCATCCACCACCACTACTACCGGATCCATATCCTCCTCACCGACCACTTCACTAACCACTTCACCTTCCTTGGCCTTCTGCCCACTCTTGCCACTCACTTTGCTACTTCTGCCGTCGGGACTTTGCACCACGACTCGACATGCTCGCGAACCGAATTTTTCGTAGTAAACGAAAATTATATTTTGTTGGAATTTATCCAACGGGAATTTCCAAAATTATGATTCTCCCTTCGGAAATAAAACACCGGATCCGTAGTATCAGGAAGAATATAATTTTCCTTAAGGAAGGACAACAAGTTTCATTTTTATAACGTAAATGTTGGAATTGGTTGCATACATATTTGTCTATTCGGAAGTGTGCTCCGTAGTGTTTGTGGGGTGAACCCCTGTGTTATATTTTAGGCTATGACCAACATATATGTGTGTGCAAATTGTACTTTTAAGCTAATATTTCTGTATATAGTAGTTTTACTTACGTTTAGTCCCTTTTTGTATTCACCTGTCGGTTTTATGTCAGTCAAGAGTCCGTATAATTGTCGATTTAGTCGTAAGTCCTAGATTTAGTTGTAAGATAAATTTCAAGAGCTTGTCTGTATAGTTCAATTGGCAGTTTTCTTACCGATTGCGGGCAGCTTATAGAACAAGAGCAGGATGAGCAGATTTGCTAGGTATATCGACAACTCCCTTAGTTCCAATACAGATATGTGATCTTAGGTTATCTAGTTACAACTTTTCATTAGATAGTTTTCATAGTTTTTAAAAAGCAAAAGGCTCACCTGATAAGCATGTTCATACTAAGTATAAGGATAATATTTTAGTTCACTAGGTTTATATGTTAAATTCAACGTATTATAGATTAGTTTTAAGCACAATTTTAGATAACGATCATCACTGCACCTTTGCATTCCTTGCTTTCCTATTTTTTCTATTGTTTTCAGTTTTTAGCTGACTCACCCGGTGACAAGGTGGATACCTGTCACTCCTCCGACGGCCGTAATGTCACATGGTTTGCAGTGTTGCTAGCCCTGTAGACAATATGGGAATAGATGCGCGCGTCGGCCTTATGAAATAGGCCAACATTACCTAATTTGAAGGTATGATGTATGTAATAAATATTATTTAATTCATTACATCTCTTATCCTGTTAATAGTATGTTCATTAATTTGTCAGTTTTTGTCCAGAAAGACAAATAATAGCTCAACATTTATTTATAACTACTTCTTTACCCCTGTTAGTAAACTCATTTCGTCGTGGAGCTGGGCGGTAAACATTTCGTCAATATTGTGAATGGTGATCCCTTGCAGCATCATTTCCTTGTGGGCATTGTTCGGTGCCTAGGGGGACAAGAGGTTACATTTAAATATTTATGTAACCAACAGACTAAGCCAAAGTGCTGTACTCGCCAAAAAACTGCTACCCTCAAAGCACCAACAAGCTATCTAATTAATTTCTTCCACTCATTTTAGACGACTCAGACCGCGGGTCGCAACTAAAGGTCGGAGAAAACGGAAGGACAATAAACCGTGGTTTTATTGAACCTTATGATCGTCATCATTTTTGACATTTTTAAAAACAGGTTTGTACCAACCTATTTATGTGTGTTTCATCCAGCTTCTATGCAACGGGGAAAGCACCGCTTTGTCCAATAATGATGAAAACGAGAGCGGACACCTAGACCTAACGATCTCTTTCATTTGCGTGCAGTTCAACTGTTGCCACTGGGGCAACATAGCTCCATTCATTTGCATAAGCCCCTATTTTAGTGGCTGGAAGCCGTTAATCATTAATTTAAGATATTCACAACTTTTGCTTCGGAGTTGTTTGCCGTTTTATGATGCCCATTTTGAGAGAGAGAGCTGTCGACGGGTCCCAGTTAGTTATGTGTTCTTCTCTATCGGCCGTCGATAATTGGAACTGACCACGAGCAGAGTGGCAGACCAATAGAGCCGGAGATAAAGTTTATAGCTAACTCGACGAATCAGCGAAGATCTCTAGTGACGAACACAGCAGGAACGGTTTTTACGAGATTAGCGCCAAATAAAATCGAAAGTAGACAGCACAGCGCATTGTTCGTTCCGCGCTTTTAATCAACCTTGTGCGGGTATTGATTCACATTAGTTTGGTTTTAACTGCGCAACAGACACCTATTTCGATACGCTTTGACAAACTACAATCCATTTACCTATCCAAAGCATATCGGGCGTAAGTCCGGTCGTTCGTGACCAGAAGACCATGGTGCAATTATTCACACTTCAGCGTAGATAAAACGTAAGACCTGGACTCGATCGGCAGGTTTTTCTCAACCCGAAAAACGTGTGTTTCTTGCGGTGTTTCCACTTGTCACATTAACCCACGCCATTGTCGCGGCGAAGCAAAGAAAACACCAGTAGTTGTGGCACAGAAATGATTTCTCTGTTTTAGTTTGTTATCTGATGTGATACTTCCTACAAATGATTAATTTTAGACTGCATGGAAGGTATATCAGTATCCTTTGGAATACTCCTAAAATTCGGTGAAATCCATGATCCATGGAAACTTCAGATACCAAAATGAAATAAAACTGAAAATATATGTGGGATGCTTTTTGTTTTTGAGAAATCTCGCTGAAACCAGGCCGCCGTTCCAATTTTATGTCACTAATATATGCTAAAACTGGATGGTGGAAATTTTGGTTTCCTCAAATTGGTGGACCTCTCGTACGCCAACTATCTAAACAGTTTACGAAAAAGTCATTTTTTTTGATAAATCTAAGGTACAGTCGACTCTCCATATCTCTCCCTATGTCGATGATTTGTTCGGACCCTTCCCAAGTAACCACGAAGCTGTATATCAGTGATTCCCAAAGTGGGCGCCCCCCCCCTGGAGGCGATTTTCAGGTCCAGGGGGGCAAACATTTGTAAAACTGAATTTGGGGGGCGAAATGCTAGAAAAGGGGCGAAAGTGGGATGAATTGAAAAACAAAAAACAGGTTTAAAGTTTGTAAGGGACAATCATATTTTAATGATAACATATACATCCGAGAAAAAATTTATTTGACACCTAATTCAGATTCAGATTCAGGTTACCGACCCCAGTAAAATTTTATACTGGGTTTTGAAACTACGGTTTTTTTTGGTAATTTTTACGATTTACGACTTTCCTATCTAATTTTTGTCTTTAACAGTGAACTACTATTACCTGCGACTTGAGTGATTGACGGATGTCTTAAGGCCACATATCATACCGATTCCGTTTCCTCAAATTTTCCTCAAGCCACCATTTTGAACTGCACGACGCCTCCAATAATACCATTGAGCTGATCATCACCATCTCATCTGAGCAACTTCACAAATCCATTGAGAAGATGGAGTGACAAGAGTACCGTCCTACGATGCATCCCAAGCCCGAGTTTAGAACTTCTAACTTGTCGTGAAAGTATGACAAGATGTAGAAGCTAAACAAAATTAATACAAACATTGTATATAACATTATTGAATCGGCCCCTAATACTTTATGGTAAGGGCCTAAATAAAGATAGGTTTGGAGGTTTTATGCCTATAGGAGAAGAGATTTTTTTTCACTCCTACAGGCTTTCCCTAATACCAAAAAAAAAAAAAAAAAAAACAGTAAACCAAAATATGTTTTGATTGATGGAAATTACTGACTTAGTCAGTAAAATTGTAGAGCGTTTTACTTGGTTTTCCAGTTTTCCCATGCTTCATGCTTTGCTTCTCCGGATTACTGTTTTTTTTCAGAAATTAATACAAATTAAACCCAAATGACATGGACATGGACATCGACATGCATTTTACGTGAGAATAAACATCTACGGTATGCTCATATTTCAGTGGAAGTACCGTAAAGGGGGTAACTTTGATAATCGGCGGGGTAACTTTGATTAGTGCGTAACCCACCGCATACTAAATGAAATATCATAATTTCTGTTAATCAGTTAAGCAAAACGAAACCAACCATTGAACCCTAGTCCTGACTGCTTCAACGAAGAGAACAGGATGTTATACGTAATCAAAGGAACACTTTTAGTCCTTGTTACATTTTAAACCTTGTTGGAAAGTGACAAGTCTCGGTTTTCCCAGTTGCCGAGAATGATCTTGAGACAAGGAAAAAAATGAGTCGAATTCAACAATTTGTTTTCTAATCTTTTATTTATTTTGTTCTCTAGTTTGAAGAAGTAAGGACTAGGATTCTGATGCATGGACAATATCGGTGTAATTTCTTGGCTTTATCGAGGGATCCGATTTTGCCTGATAAAGGGGCGCGCCTGTGGAGAGTGCATGCACCACACTCTTCGAAGGGTAGGAACCTTTCAGTTAGAATCCTTTCCTGTGATCAAGTTAGGAATTACAACTGTAAGAAAACCGAATGCTTTATCACTTCTCAATAGTGACAAAGTAAAACGACATGCACTACACAAAGGACACGGGATATACTACAATAGATCAAATATTGGTCGCAGTGGTTTATGTTCCGAACAGAAAAAAAAAAAGCAAAACGAATGCAAAACTAAAGAATATTTATATGACACTTCATGTAAGAGCGGTTTTCATTTTAATCAAGAACATTTTAGGCTTTTTATACGAATTTAAAAATTTACACAATTTTAGCATTTTCAAAACGCTTACAAACAATCTACGATCACTATTTGATGTAGTTTTGAATAGTTGGCCACTTATCTTTGATAGTCTAGTTATCATAGAACTTGAATACGGTCTCAAATCTCTTAACGAAAAGCATATTCACAAACTGGGACCATTTCTGTAATCTAAGTCAGAAATTTCCATATAACGTTAAACGCCTAGAGGTATGCAATGCCCTACAAATGTTCGTTATTCATTCAATTTTGTTCGAATCATACTCCATTATCAAAGTTACCCCAAAACAGAAAACCAACTTTCGATTATATGAAAAATTATATATCCATTCAAAATGAATCTTTTGCCAATTTATCGACTGTAATCGATAGCTAGGATGCCAGTACTTGTTTTAAAAATATAAATTGTAAATCTTTGAAACAGCATGCAAAAATATTCAAGTTTTCTTCGAAAAAACTATCAAAGTTACCCCGTTTTACGGTAATCGAAAAATGTGTGACAAAATCATTATTTGGTTGGTTTACATACAAGAGGCAAATGAATTTACCTCTTGTATGGAAACCAATCGAATTTACCAACGTAAGCTAGTAAGCTGAGCCTTTCTGGTTGCTTAAAATGGTAGAGTTTCTCACTAAAATTCGACCACTTACCACGAGAAAGCGCAAAATAGGTGTAGGAAAAGTTTGGTTGCCAAAGCCGTGTCTCCCGGCGCCGGACGATTTTACAGCAGGAGATTCTCATTTGACACTTTCCCGCATGCGCTTGTTTTGATTTGATTTTGACGACAAGTCAGTAAAAAACACCAACTACTGAATAGTCGGTAATTGTTTTTACTGACTTTTCGGCCTGTTCGGTGATGTTGCAAGATTGGGTCTGACAGCTACCGTAGTTCAGTAAAAAGTAAAAATTATTACTGATCGTCAGAAATTTTCAACCGAAAAGCTAAAAGTTCGGTATTTTTTATGATTTACAATTCGTACCCAGTATTAAAAATTACCGAACAAGCAAATCGTGATTGAGTGTGTATTTCATGGATTCTTTACCTGTATGCGCGCTCGTTTTTGAATTATGAAAGACAAATTGGACAATTGTCATTGTTCAGATCTGAATGGTTTTTTGCCAAAAATAATTGAATACATTTTGAAAGCAGAAAATATGTGAGAACTTTTGGCGATGTTTAAATTTAT
>NW_018735388.1:0-5000 GCF_002204515.2 Aedes aegypti
GGAACACGGATCAGACGGCCTGATTACCATGGGTTTTTCCCGGGACGTGAGTCAAGGGCGATTCACTCCGGCGGTGGCAGACTTTCCTCACTCAGACCTCTCGCAAATCTCTGCAACCACGTGGTGACGGGTGGTGCTCGCGAGGCCGGACTCCTTACACCGTTGGCCACGCTCTCTGGGTATATCTTTAGTGGCCTGGAGCCACGAGGCGAAAAATATCCCCAGGGGATCGCCCCTCGTCTGATCCTTAGCACACGTGTTGAAGATAGGTGCTATTGGTTTCTGTGCTGGCGGTGATGGACTCACATGCACTAGCGACGATTCGCTCCTCCACACTATACACCTCCACTAACCACCCAATGGCGGTGTGGTCACTGCTGGTGACTGTGAAATCTAAACTTAATTAGCACCAAAAATACCACCAATACCACTTCTTGAATTTACCTCACAATTCAGCTAGGCTTTTCTTCTCCGTATTTTTACTGGCTATTAATGACTCACGATTGATTTTCCTATTTTTTTTGTTTAAATTGTAATTAGATATCACTTAATTAAAACTCAATTAACATGTGCTCACCCTGATAGAATTTCTTCCACAACTAGACTCACGATTTTTTTTAATAATGGAATTTTAGCAAAACTTCACTCTGAAAATAGCTTTAGGAAAACATTTCACATTAAACTTTGTTTAATTAGCTTTAGAACTTCATACTTTGAGCAAACTTAGCAAACACTTTAAATTAGCTTCTTTTGAAATATTCACTTTATAACGATCTTCTCAGTCCGGTGGTCTGAACGGGAAAGATCGAGTAGATTTGATCTCCGTTCCAGGACCCCTTATAATTTCTTTTTTTCTTTTCATTTAGGTTTCCGGTTCAATTTCTTGATTACCTATTTCATATTAAAAATTCACTTTCCTGGTACTACTTAACCAACACACACTATCCTCCGACTGGACTTTAACCAAAATTTTAATACTTTTAAAACAACTATCGATTCGAGCACTTTTACATTAGGGTTGCCTATTTTGCAGGCGCAAATTCAATTTGGATAGGGTTCTGAATGAGACGGTTGTAAATCCGTTTCATCATCCCCCACTTATCCCAAAAAAATTGCTTCGCAATTTTTTTTCTTACTTTATCTACTTAGCACTTTATCTTATCTAGCACATAAAAACGCTTTTCTACTAACCGAATTCATTCTTAATGACGATACCGACGTAATAAACTAATAACCGAAACTTATTTTGGCGAGAAACCGACATTTTGAACCGAAACTGCGCACCCGAGATCCGTGCTTTCCGGATCATTTACACGACACTAACTGAGTTGTATCCCAAAACCTCCAATAGACTTATTGGAAACTCCTTTGTCAAATTATTTACTCCAATACACATATTGGATACTGAACCCAAACTACTATGAATACATATTCCAAACAATCCAAAAACGAATCACGAATTGAATAATGCGTATTCGTATTGGTTATTAAAAAAATGTATCTACTCTAACCGATTCTACACCATATCACGATATGGAAACAACATCAACTCTCTGAAAAAAACGTGTATTACCGCACACATCTCTCGGGTTTTGTATTATTGCTTTTGGGTACCTAGGCTATTGCTGGCTATCAAATCAAACATTGCTATTGTCCTCGATGGTATGTTACTGCGAGCCGTTGGATATGAAATCTATAATGCCAATGAACTGTGTGTACCGGGCTATTGTGGATAATGATCGTGGATGAAAACCTGTGTTTACTTCACCAAAAACGTAAGTACCGTATTCCTTAATAATAAATATTCTATTTTTTTTTATTACTTTAAATATTTAGTTTATATACATGGCCTTTTGAACTTGTTAGTGTATTCTTTGACCTAAAACTAAATTTGTTTTGAATAATTAACTCCAATGTATTGGATGGTCTCGGTTGCTTGATTCTTGTGAATCTAACGCTGAGCCAACCTTTATTTTGTTTTGATTTTTTTTTTTTTTTTTAACTTTTGATGTCTTTTTGCTAAAAGATTCAAAGCTCTGGCTTTAATTATTTAAACCTACTATTTACATATTTACAAAATAATTTCTTATTTTAGCACACCCATTGGACGAATCAAACACGTAGGACACTTGATCCTTAGGCATGCAATGATTGTGGTTTTTGGTAAGTCGCTAGTTTTTATTCCGGTTTCTTCATCGTTTTAATTTTTGTCCTTCCCTACCAAAACTCCTATTACCGACTTTGCGTATTTTTGTGCTTCAGTTATTTTCCTGCAACCTTGTTTGTGTACATAGCTTGTAATCTTTTTTTTTTTCATTCGCTTTTCAGCTTGAGTTGTTATTTTTTTTTTTAATTTTTTTTTTTTTACTATTATGCTCTTTTAAGATAATTCGAATTCAAAAACTCCTTTTTATATTTCGTAGTACGTTGCGATGTGTAAAATCCTGTAAATAATTAAGATTTGTTTTCCTTATTTGCTCGTTTAGCTTTTTTTTTTTATTTTGTTAAATTTCCGATTTGACGTATTTTTCTGCATCAGCATTTGCAATTTGCTTGCTTTGTTTCTGTACATAGCTGGTTCCTTTTTACTTTTTACTTTTATAACTTTTTCAATTGGGATACATGGTATAGTCCTAACGATTTCCCATTTAAGTCTTCTAAAATGTAACAAACTTCCCCTACTTTCTTTCTTATTATTGCCATCCGAAAATTTTGGAGCTAATTTGGCATTGAATGCTTTTGATTTATCTGACAAAAAGTGATTTTTCCTTAACACTTTGTCTCCATCCCGAAATTCAATTAATTTCCCAGTTCTTAAATTATAATATTTTGAATATTTATCGTACGCTATTTTTAAATTATTTCTAACCTTTTCATATATTTGTTTCATTGATTCAGAATGCTCTTTCCCTGAGGGTGTGGTATCATTGTTTAAGTCTCTCAGATTTTGATATTCTTCACCTGAACTTATTTGATTCTTACCAAAATTTATAAAGTACGGCGAAAATCCACTGGATGAATGAATCGCATTATTAATCGCATTTGCAATCTTGTAAATATTTTCGTCCCAGTGATCCTGTTCCTTTTTATTAGAGCCCTAATCGACGAAGTAATCACACGGTTGGTCCTTTCAGCATTATTTACTTGTGGAAAATACACAGGCGTTAACCAGTGAGTCACACTGTATTTTTCCAAAAGGCTTTTGAAGTCCTTAGACAAAAATTGGGCTCCATTATCGGATAAAACTATTTCGGGCACTCCGAAAAGTAAAAATATCATATTTTCTAGGAAATTTAAGCTTAGATTTAGACGTTTTACATGCCAAACATGAATTACACAATGCTTTCACTTCCGTGTACATTAAAGGCCAGACATATTTTTCTTTAATTTTTTCTAACGTTTTTTCAAAATCCTAGGTGTGCTTCCTCATGGGTAGTTTTTATTAGTTGAAATCTCTGATCTTTTTTAGGCACAATTTTCCAATTAAATCGATTGTCTGTTATTTTAGAGTCATCTTTAACATATTTGTAAATGTTATTATCGATTACTTTAAAATCTTCAAACTCATTTGGGTATTCTGAAATTTTTTTCTTTAGGCTATCGTGCTCCAAGTCCTCCCATTTCGTTGAAATGGTGTTGAGAGATCTTGATAGGCAATCAGCTGTTATATTGTCGCGCCCTTTTCGATATTCAATACTGAAATCGAATTGTTGCAGTTTTAAAGCCCACCTGCTCAATTTAGCTGATCCTTTCTCTGCACTTACCTTAGATAGCCATACTAAACTACGAGCATCTGTTATAACTTTAAAATGTGTTCCTTCTACGTAATTCCTAAATGCCTCAATAGCCCACAAAACCGCCAAACACTCTTTTTCAACAGCTGCATATTTTCTTCTGGTAGAGTTCAGTTTCTTACTGAAATAGGCTATAACTCGTTTTTCCCCGTTTTGAATTTGGGTCAAAACTGCCCCTACTGCCAGATCAGATGCGTCAGATTCGATCGTAAATAGTTCATTGAAATCTGGGTTAGCTAAAATTGGTGGACTTATAAGAGCTTCTTTGAGATTCTCCAGTGCTTTCTCTGCCTCTGCAGTCCATAAAAACTTTTTATTCTCTTTTTTTAATAACTCTGTTATAGGCGCTGTAATCGCGCTATAGTTTTTAATGAATTTCTGATAGAAATTCGCTAATCCTAATAGTCGCCTTATATCCTTTACCGTTTTTGGCGGCTGATAATCCAATATCGGTCGCACTTTTTCCATATCAATGGAAATTCCCTGCTCAGAAACAATATAACCGAGGTATCTAACGCTTTTTCTGCAAAATTTCGACTTAGCCAAGCTAATCGTTAAATTAACTTGTTTCAATCGTTTTGCTACCTCTTTTATTAGTTGAAAATGATGGCTAAGTGTTTTGGTAGCGATGATGATATCATCTAAATAGACCCACACATATGGTTGTAAATCGCAGCCTAATGCTAGGTCCATTAATTTCGCCATGGTGAATGGGGCTCCTTTTAATCCAAAAGGCATTACCTTAAATCTAAAAAGGCCCATTTTCGTCCTAAAAGCCGTGAGACCCCGAGATTTCTCGGTTAGAGGAATTTTGCCAATAAGCTTCCTTTAAGTCGATCACACTAAAATATTTGGCGTGTTCTATTCTGTGCAAAATCTCATGTAGATGAGGCATAGGATATGCGTCATTTCTTGTCGCTGAATTAACTCGACGCGAATCGAGGCATACTCTAAATTTACCATTAGGTTTTTTTACTGGAAGCAACGGACTTGCGTATTCGGACTCGCATGGTTCGATAACATCCATTAGCTTCATCCTTTCTATTTCCTCATCTACGAATTTTTGTACGTATGGAGAGCATCTGTACATTGGAGATGCCTTCAATTCTACACCTGGGATTAACTTAATCTCATGTTCTAGCAAAGCTGTTTTCCCTATTCTGTTTTCTTCAGAAACTTCAAATTGGCCTATCGCGTCTAGTAATT